>NC_136492.1:10358802-10416302 GCF_053919585.1 Euprymna scolopes | reverse complement strand
AAACATTAATTCTTTTAGTCTTTACTGGACTCTTTTCTACAGAGAGAGGTTGCTTTTTCCGCCAATATTTCTGAAAGTCATCGCATCTTTTTGATTGTCTAGTCTTAATTTGAACCAACGTCACTTCCGGTTTGTGATGGGTGAAATAATAAACGCGTCACATTTTTTATTTCCACTTACGTTTCCTCTTTCGCGGTACGGGTTCATGCCTGCCTGCCTCCTACCTTATTTTTTATTGCTCAATCAGCACCCTTATACGCAACTCTATTTTCTTTTTCCGTCTTCGCGCCACTGATTCGAGCCTGCTTACTACAACTTTTGTTTTCCTCAACAAACACCTCCAAACTCTCGGGCAACGCCGGGCATCCAGGCTAGTATCATATCAAGTTCATGAGACTGGAATATAAACTGATAGATATCGTACGAGAAGAATAAATGAATGATTATCAACAACGAAACAACCAGCAGCAACTTTATAATTATTATTATCAGCTTTATTATCATTATCAAAATTATCATTATCATAATTATCTTCGTGATCATCCCCATACGATACTGTTTAATTTTTATCACAACTCATCAGTACGATTAAACGAGAGCTTTTCCATAGCTGAGGATTGACCCTACAACCATTATGTTGATAGTCAGCAGTTCTACCAACTGGTCCATGGGAGCGGTGCTCGCAAATGACTTCAATAAATGCCTATTTAAATAAAAAAAAACTCGCCCATCGATTTTACATTGCTCGTTTATTTACAAACAAACAGTGAGCCTCGTTTTATAGTTATTTATGTAGCGACTGAGGCAGTATTTCAATTTATAGCACGCTTTCAATTTGGTTTTTAGCATGTAAAAATATAAGCTGTCTAAAACAGGTAACTTTGGGAATGTAAGTCGATTAAAGCATTACTTATGCTGTTACTTTTGCACATGCGCAAAATAAAACATTGATAGCTCAAGTCGTTTAATTTTAAATCTTTCGTACCCATCTGTCGGTATCCTAGGTGGTAAAAACGCTAGAGTGCGAAACCTTTTGTTTTTCGATTCAATGTATACGTTCTGTAACTTTAAAATCATTATAATATGTTGGGTAATGATCAATCGAGAATATGTTACGTGACTGTCCCAGGGAGCGGTTAAGCTCCCCACTGAAGGAGGCTACGTTTCCCGAACTACTGAAGAAAGCCGGGAAAATATGTTCTTTTTTTATTCTTTCATTATTAACGGTGTGCCCGCGCGACAGCGAAAAACCTTGCCGAGAGAAAAAAAAAAGATAGGTTTATGATTTTCATTGCTACGAAACTCGACAACAATGTCATTTTTTTAAAATATGTTCTCACAAACCGGTAATGACTCAGGGTTCTGGATAGAGGATGTTTATAATTTAAGTGCAGTGTGTCGACCTCGTGGGGCCGAGGGGTGATCTCACGGAGCCATCGGGACGTTTTCAGATCCACAGGTAAACTCGGGGTGTGGACCTCCCTTGGGGTTACGTTGTTGGGTGCGATTGGTCCAGGGAACAACCTCGATGTCACTCCTCCCCTGAGTATATCAACGGAGCGCACGAGTCAGTGAATTGTTGAGAGTTTAAGACCGAGCAACGTCTCACACCCCCTCTTTCCACATCAACCTCACCGCTATATCGAAGAGAGAAGTAAAATCTAATCTAAGACTAAGTGGAATCTGGCATTGAACATTGAACATTGAACTGTAAGACATATTGATATATTTGTATATAAGATTTTGTCTGGTAATTAATCAAGTAAACTAGAGCTCTGAGTTGTTTTCTCTTGTGTGCATGAAATTTCTTTTCCTTCTACCGCGATAGACCGGCGATCCGACGGCATAACAACCAAATTGATCAGCAGGGTGCTGCTACATAAAGAAGTTAAAATGATTCGGTGTTTACTGGGAATTTACTCTTACATGAAAGTGGTTCCTTGGCAGGTGATCCTATCACAAATACGTCCTCTTTTTTATTCTAGCCGATGGTAGCCGTGCCATATTTTTTGTCACCTGTGAGATCATTACTATATAGTTGATAATAGTCAAAAGGAAAATAGCTCTATAATTTAAAAAAAAAATCTGTCTTTGATTGGCCATTGATACCCACCGTAACGGTGTCTGCGCGTGAAATTTTTGTGGCAGGAGGTGTGCAATCTCCAACACCACCTCTCCTGAGTTTACATTGTTAAATATCAGTGGCGAATGGAGTATATGTTGAGGACGGCTGGAAACAACTGCCGAGATAAGAGGAGATCACACACAAGGTCTAGAATTCCCAAATGCTCACCCATTGGTAATAACCAGGTTCAACGTTCTTACCCTCGGCAATCTGACGAGAATCGAAGTGTCAACGCGATCGTGTCGCATATAATAAGAAATAACAAATCTGCATTAATTAAACTGTCATATTGATGAATATTTTACGAGTGGATAACGCCGGACAGCATACTAGTAACATATATTATTAAACATACGAAGACAATTCTGGATTATAAATATAAATATACAGACGAGGAAAAGTTATATTTGGTAGAAATTAAACTAAATATATGTAAAACGTAAAGAGACAGAGTATATATCTAACGATATACACCTGACTAGCCTATATAAACAATTATATAGCATACGTATAAATAACCGAGTACTAATAGACGTATATTTACGATATCTATAAAAGTGAAAGTGCGTTTTGATGAGAGGACACTTCTCAACCTATATACTGAACGAATATTTAATCAGTAGATATTAATTTTAGTATATAGGATATTAAAACATGTCGAACAAATTTAATTGGGTTTTGGTTGGAAAACAAGGTGGCTGAAAAATGGAACGTGGGGCTCATCAGAGTTTTATCTGTTTGTCAAATGATTCACGAGTGGGCATGCTGGAACTGTTCTCGAGACCTTATCTTAAGAATATCTCGATTCCCTATGTTAAGAATAATTACGTTTGAAAACACTTTTGAAGAACGTGTTCAGCTGGCCAATTGGTTATCGTACTTAACTCATTATCAGCAGGTTTTAGTTTCGATCTCAGCCCGAGTATTTTTTCCTTACCAGAAGAGAACTGTTTAGAAAAAAAAACTATACTTGCATCTACATGTTTCAGTTTCTCCCCATTTTTTACATCATAAGGAGTTTTACGTTACGTTTAATACATACGGTAGTTCTCTTTATAATAAACAAGAAATCTGCATTAATTAAAATATTTTGCATATTTTACGAATGGCTAGCCCGTTTGTAATAGTGTGAAGATGATCCTTAAACACACTAGAATCTGAACTGATAGACATTGAATTAGAACACAATAAGAACGCGTATTTTAAAGGCGGTAAAATTTAATTGCAGTATTAACAACTATTTGGAGCTCAATTTGCTTCTTCGAGTCACCACAAAAGGTTTACACCAGAGCAAAGTTTGCAATTGAGCAAATTTATTTAGAAAATCATTTTTAAGCATTCGATGTACGGGTAATTTTACGAAATAGACCTTTTACATTTTTTAGCTCGTTCGTGCGATTAAAACCCATTAGATAATTTTCATCGTGGTAATATGAAGTCAGGCATCGACACTGACAAACCCTACGTATCAGATCAATGCGTCATTTTAAGACTGCAGCCTAATTTCATGCGTATGTGAAAATGTTACCTTTATTTTCCGCCATGTAGAAGTTAGCCAGGAGGTACATTACCAAAATTTTATTTAATTACAAAATATAAAAATTAATATAGGAGTTACAATAGATTTATATAATAAAATATATTAATGCGTTTACATTACCATGATATTTTCTTATCATATTAGATGATAATTAATACCATAAAAATATAGAGATGGTTTTAGGAGAGATAAATTGAATAGATAGATAGATAGATAGATAGATAGATAGATAGATAGAAAGATACATACACATACATACATGATGACTGCTGCATCTTTCCAGATGATCGCCGTCACATAGAGTTCTCCCAATCTTGTCGTCCATGCCATCTCAAATGACTCTGCACTCCCGCCGCAGATTTGCACATCTAGAAGTAGATGTGACATACAAATTGAGCAATTTCCATCGAGTTGACTTCCTCTGGATGCTGAAGGGTATTCCTATCAACGATCCCATGTCTTCTGAAACCAGCAGTAGACTTGCAAACTTTGCTGCATTTTAAACAGATCGTTCGGTTCGAACTAATAGGTACCAAGTTGATCTGAACAAGAGTTTCGTGCGACTTAATGTGGTTGACGTAGCTAGCTTTTGACAAAAGCACTCGTTCACAAGTGTCGCATTTCCAGCCCAGTGTGTCATCGCTAAGACAATCAATTCAGATTGCTGTGGGCCTGCTTTCTTTCCTCTAGAGCAACACAACTTTCACGTACAAGTTTTCGTCACTTCGGCCTTTACAGAGTAAGTTCTTCCCATGTGTCAATGTCGATTTGTAAGACTTTCAAATTATTCTTTGTAGAGTCCCTGACCTCTTCCTAGGTTTGTGTTAAGGTTGCTTGCCCTTTTCTTGCCTCCCGTAAAAAAATTTTGGCAGACTACAATCTTTCATTCGAACAAGTGGCCCATTTAACGCATGTGAGATCTGATTACAAGAGTCTCAGCACTAGAGCAACATGCTCTCACAAGGACTTCAGTATTGGGCACTTGTGCTTGCCACTTGGTGTTTAAGATACGTCTGACGCATTTTTGGTGAAATCGTTCAAGCCATGTAATGTGCCTTTGGTGCAATGTCCATGTCTCCGATGAATAAATAGTGTGGTTAGCAGACAGGTCTTGTAAACACATATCTTAGTACTGTCTGTGATGCCACGATCAGACCATACTCTCTTCTCCAACCTTCCAAAAGCTACAGATGGCTTCTGAATTCGCCTGTGGATTTCAGTATCGAGACAGCCATCCCTCGACAAAGAACTACCAAGGTACACAAAGGAATCAATTACTCCCAGTTTAGTACCAAAGAACATGATGTTCAGCTCCACGCATGACTAGCCCATGCAGGAGTGAACATCACCTTTGTTTTAGACAGACCGATCCTCAGACCAAAGACAGTGCAGGAATCAGCAAAGCTATCCATTATATGCTGCATATCTGTCTCAGTGTGCGACAAAAACAGCATCGTCTACATACAGTAACATCTTGACCAAGACATGATGGATCTTGGTTCTGACATTAAATCTTCTAAGATTAAACATGCGACCTGTGGTTCGAAACTTTAACCTGACACCCATATCGCAATCTCGAAACGCATGAGCAAGTAGAGCAACAAAATATATAGAGACATGAGTAGGGGAAGAAATATCACCTTATTTGACACCATTGTCAACAGGGATTTCATCAGACAATTTTCCGTTAAACGAGACTCGAGCTTGCATGTCCCTGTGCAGTTCCTTAAATATTCTAACAAAGGTTGGAAGGCACCCTACTTTCTCAAAGATTAACCAGAGAACGTCCCTGTTAACGGTGTCAAATGCTGGGGTTAGATCCACAAACATTGATACAGTGGTATCTGTTGTTCAATGCATTTCTCCAGGACGTGCCGAACTGAAAAATCATATCCATAATTCCTGTGCCAGACGTTAAGACACTTTGTGATTCTCGAATAGTATTAGGACAAACATCCTCCAGTAACCTGTTTAATAGAAGTCGTGCAAGAACTTTCCTAGCAGCTTCCAAAAGCATAATCCTACGGTAGTGCTCACAAACAATCTTCTGTCCCTTTCCGTTAAACAGGGTCATCAAGACACCACCAAAACAGCATCTTCCCAGATTTCCCCACCAAAACCAAGGATAAAATTAGCAATATTCATACCTCCAATCCCAAGAATGTCCAACGAAACACAATCCAAACCAGGTGCCTTGCTACATGCTGATTTGTGCGATAGTCAACTACACCTCAACCAGATAAGGCAAACGATCCATTCTGAATATGATATCACATTGTGGTAGGCTATCAATTGCATCTACTGCTTAGAGATTGTGAAACACATCGGAAAAATGATCTTGCCATCTTTTCAATATATTTTCTGGGTTCTTAATAACACCATAATCATCTTTCGACATTAGGGGAGATATTGAAGAGGTAGGAGGACCAAATACTTGGCACATGAGTGCATAAAATTCATTCGAATATTTTGTGTCAAACGCTTTTTGGATCTGTTCCGTTATATTCATCCACCATTGTTTTTTTTTTTCGTTTTTCTTAGCTCTCGTTGCAATGTGGCTTTGACCTCTTTGTATTGTCGTAAATTAGTTATATGATCAGAATGATCTTACCGAAGTAAAGATTCATAAATTGCCTTTTTATTCATCAGCAACTGATTAATTTCAAGATTATTGTCGTCAAACCAGTCCTTGTTCTTATCCCTCTTGAAACCAAGAACTTCAGCACCAGCGGAATAAAACTGAGGCTTAAAATTCACCAATGTACCATCAAATGCAAGATTATCGAGGTTTTCCGCCATAATCTTTTGAACTTCAGGCAACTTTCACTTGGCGACATCAATACCGCTAGGCACCTTAACACCACTATGACGAACTTTTTACGTATTCGTTAATTAAACTTTCTTCTCACCAACTTTTGATCGGTGTCACATTCAGCACTGCGCATGACACCAAACGTATGTGCAGTTATGATGAAGTCAATTAGGTGACCATGCTTTGAACGTGGGTGTATCCAAGTAGCTTTGTGCTTCAGTTTACGGTGCAAAAAAGTGTTACAGATAGAAAGATTAAATTCTGAACACAGCTCTAGTAACTTAAGACCAATACCATTGATTGTACCGATACCATAGCCGCCAAGAGGACTCCAGGTCTACTAGCCTTTTCCAACACGGGCATTGAAATCACCAATAATAACAAGTTTTTCATTAATTGGTGTAGATGCAATAACAGAGCGCAGAGGCTGACAGAAACACACGATGCTATCTTCATTCGCGTGAACATACATACATACATACATACATACATACATGCATGCATAGGGTTTGTATTACTATACACATAGATTCGAAAAAGTTGTCAAAAAACAAATATATTAAAAATAAATGTTACCAAAGGCATGATAAAGTATTTTACTACCCAACTGGTAAATTTGTTAGTGTGTTTATTTAATGTAAAATGTTTATTCAGCTCGAAAAATATACAGTGTTTATAGATGTATTGTAAAATTTTAAATGACGCTGGACTCTCTATTGAATACGTAAAGTTTGTGAAAATGAGTTAAAAAAACTGTTAGAAACTCGCTCAGTATATGTTACGGTGACATAGGCTGACATATATTCGGTAATACAAACCACATACATACATACATATATGAATACATACATGCATACATAATTCAATAAGTTTATGAAATTATGTGAAAACAAAATGGCTTACAACTGTACACTGATGAAAAAATTAACATTACATATAATAAGAATTCAAAGGTTGACACCAAATGTTATGAGTTATAAAAACAACGTCATGCGAGAAACAACAAATAAATATATCTCGAATCAATTTAGTCCATTATTTTAAGCTGATGGTTGTCATTTTCTTCTACGATTAAATAAAAGAAAATCAAATAATCAATCGATCAAAAAATGAATGTTGTGTTGTTTGTAAAAGCATTAAACATTAGTTTAAATGATTTTTCCGCCTCTGGGAATGTGTAAACTCAAATCTCACCTGTGTGATCTCGACAAATTTCTTTTTACGCAGCGTCAAAAATCTTGAAGGGTGCTCGGGTTAAAACAGCCTCAGGCTAGATCCGATATAAAATAATGATGATTGACAACTGAAAACACATTATTATTATTATTATTATTATTATTATTATTATTATTATTATTATTATTATTATTATTATTATTATCAGTATTATCATTATTATTATTTATATTATTACTATTATAATTATTATCATTATTATTATCATTATTAACATTATTATTACCATCATTGTTATTAGTAGTATCATTATTTTAATCGTTATTATTATTGCTATATTATTATGATTATTATTATAATTGTTATTATTATGATTATTATTATTGAAATTGAAGTTTACCGAACAAAAAATAAGTTGAGAAGAACGAAAATAGGTGGAGAATATGTGGTAAAAGAACCTGTCCGTTTAAGTTTAATATATATATATATATATATATATATATATATATATATATATATATATATATATATATATATATATATATATATATAACTATCTCTTTATCTACTAGCAGTTCCTTCCGGTGTTGCTCGGGCTCTATGTACTGTTCATACTTCTATGTGCATACGTATATATTAAAAAGTGTGAATATGTACGGTAATGCCTTCCTATATAATAGGCTTCCTTAACTACCGTAGGCACAGACGTCAATTTTTTAAAATTTTGACCCTTAAAATTTATTGTTTTGGGCTCACATCAAATGAAAATTTTGGACCGATGTCCAAGTAACCTATCTCTAGAATTTCAAGTGTTTCGACCAAAAATTGGGGAAGGAGTTTGGTATAATCTGCAAACATTAACTCTGTCAATTTTGGCCTCTTGCCAGCAAAAGTTTCGCCCGAAAACTGATTAAAAAGCTTGTTACATATCTGAATACCCTTTATGTAAAAATGTAAAACGTTTAGATCCAAATTTAGCTTACTAGTTTGCTAGAAAATGCAAAGGAAATGTTTTTTGAACTTTGACCCCCTTGGAAGCAACATTTTCCGAAAAAAAAACAATTAAAAATCTTGTCCTATTTTTGTACACACTTTTGCAAAATGTTTAGACCAAAAAGTGGCTGAGTAATTTAGTAGAGACCGCAGAGGTCATTTTTAAAAACTTTGCCCCCAATTATTACCCTTTAACATTTATTGTTTAGGGCTCAAATCAAATTAAAAAGTTAGATCACTTTCCAAGTAATCTCTATCTTAAATGTCAAGTATTTATACCCAAAATTGGCGAAGGAATTTTGTAGAGTTTTCAAAAGTCAAAGCGTTTTAACAGCAAAATTTCTGGCTGAAAATTGATAAAAAAGATGTTCCCAAATCTTCATACCCGTTATGTCAAACCCCGAGTCTGTGGACAAAAAATTAACAGAGTTATTTTGTAGGGAAGTTTACACAGACAAACAGACAGACACACACACATATTTTAATTATATATATATATATATATATATAGATATATATATATACATATATGTATATATATATATATATATATATATATATATATATATATATATATATATATATATATAAGTATGTATACGAGATTGAATTTGCGATATTCTTTTTTATTAGATTCAAATATTAATATTATTTTTACTCTGTTTGTAATTTATATTTTTTAGTTAATATTTTTATCAAATACGTAATAAATTAAACATAGAATTAACAGGTATGACATTTATATTTGCTTGACCCCCCACTCCCGGTTAGCATACCCATACAATTACATATTTTTCCAACTGCCGAATCATTGCAGTTCTATTTATTTGCTCCCCAACTGAGCAAATAATGCACAAGGCCGTTTTTTAATGTGGAGAGAGAGGAGGAGGGAAAAAGGGGGACCAGCTCCCGAGAGGTGGGAAATGGGAGCTGGATAGTAACTGTTGGTCTGTAGGGTGATCTCTACATTGACCAAGGTCAGATATGTGGGGTTGGTATTTATTTGCTCCCCCACCGACCAAATTAGGCACAAGGCCGATTTTAATGTAAGGAGTGAAGGGTAAAATGGGGACCAACTCCCCGGGGAATAGGGTAGCTGGATAGCGACAATTAGTATGAAGGGTTGGTATTTATTTGCTCCCCCACCAAGCAAATTAGGCACAATGCCGTTTTTTAATGTGAGGAGTGAAGGGGAAAATGGGGACAAACTCCACGGGGAGTAGGGGAGCTGGATAGTGACAATTGGAATGAAGGGTTGCCCTACATTGACCTAGGTCTTATATGTGGGGTTACCCCCACATATGGTCTTTGCTTGCAGTATGTATGTATTTATTTGCTTCCCCACTGAGCAAATTAGGCAAAAGGCCGTTTTTTAATGTGAAGAGAAAGGGGGGAAGGGAACCAGCTCCGGAGAGGTGGGAAATGGGAGCTTGATAGTAACTGTTCATCTATAGGGTGATCCCTACATTGACCAAGGTCTAATACGTGGGTTTACCCCCACATATGGTCTTTGCTTGCAGTATGTATTTATTTGCTTCCCCACTGAGCAAAGTAGTCTCAAGGCCGTTTTTTAATGTGGTGAGAGAGAGGGAGGAGGGAAGAAAAAGGGGGACCAGCTCCTGATGGGTGGGAAATCGGATCTGGATAGTGACAATTGGTATGAAGGGTTGCCCCTACATTGACCAAGGTCTGATATGTGGGGGTAACCCCACATATGGTCTTTGCTTGTATCTTGTCACCCGGGCCACGGAAGGCCGGGCGGGTAGTCCTACCGAATCATAGCAGTTAATTTAGTTTTTTAAATAATTTGTAAACGCAGGACTGTACTTCATTCTAAAACACCCCTTAATAATTTGCATTTTAAGACGGACTCTTTAAACAGATAAGTGGTTTAATTTGAAAAAAAATAATATTATCTTTATTTCGGTTCGTACTTCGTATTTTTATTTGATTGTTTTATTTAATGTATAATGGGTTTTAACATATCAAAAATAGGTGCTACAATTCTACTTATTTTCAGTCGGTGAGAGGGGCATCTATCACCATACTTTTCTCCTAAACATTTCAATTGGACTTCTAATAAGTACAATACATATAATTATTAATTTATTTGAAATGAAGAATAGACAATGCATTGTGGATGCTCTATCGGCAGCTCCCGTAACGCCGCTTCTCCTAATTTGTACTTCAGTCCTTTTTTATAACTGCTCTGTCTGATATAGGGAGAAGAAAAAGCTGTATTTTTGCGATGTCGGAAATTTTCTGTTTCTTTGTCTGTTTTTGTGGCCATATCACTAGTATTGGTGCTGGAGGTAAAAGTTTTATCTGAAATGACATTATCCGCCTGCTAGTCAGGGAGCCGAACCACTAAGGTGGTTTTCCTATTAGCAAATGCAAAGTACTGCTGTATTGCTACTTGGTGAATGGATTCTGGACCATTCAGAGGCTTCTGGTGGGGCTTCACGGTGCCATATGTGCTACAAAAAACGTTCCCTTGTTTTTTCTCTCTCTTAATTTATCTCTTTACCTTGCTTTAACCAAGTCTGTCGACCACTTCCAGAAATTACAAAACTGCATAATGAAAATTCTCCAATCCCAATTATGAAAGCTTTCCGGAAAAAAAATGTTCGATTAAACCCAAATCTCCAACATCCAACGTAAGACCCCACTACCATGTATACTTCTCCAACATTAGGGGTCCACATTCCAATCTTCTAGAGGTTCAAACTCTGTTACAGGAGACTAAACCAGACCGATTATTCCTTAGCGAATCCGGCATTGGGCGGACTATTTTCCTAGATGATTTTTAATTAAAAGATACTATAACTTAACATCCAAATCTGATCGCCAACATCGCCATGGAGCATGTGCCTACATTAAAGATGGCTTTTCATATGGTACGGACATCTCTAGAGATTACCCTAATTTACCCTATATGTGCTTCAGGGTTGAATTTGCTCACACCACGGCGTTTATATTTGCCCTCTATTGTCCCCACAACAGCGGACTATCTTTAAGAGCATGCCTGAGAAGATTGACCACATCCTGTCTGCTAATCCTTCGGCCAACCTTCACGTCGGCGGAAACGTCAATGTTTATCATGTGGAATGCTTAATCCACTCCAAGACAAATTACGAGGGGAAGTTCTGTCACAATTTCTCTATGGTTTATGAGTTGGCTCATATCATTGAATAACCCACATATGGGCACGATACTGACGGTCATATACAAGTCTGCAGAGCATTTTCCTCACAACTTGCCACAGCTGTGTTCATCTTCCATCTAACATCACTTGCAACTTCTGACCCATCGGTTGTATCAGTTAAGATAAAAAAAAATGTAATAAGTCCTCAGACGTACCTCTCCATCGTACAGTTTATCGATACTCTATGGCTGACTGGGAATGGTTGACAGTATGGCTGACTGGGAATGGCTGACAGTATGGCTGACTGGGAATGGTTTATTGGACGTATAAAACGCTTGAACACTCAAAAATGTTCCATCAAAAATCTAACAGCCGTTGTTCTCTCCAGGGTGTGCTGCTTCCATTGCGCACAGAAGTTACTTTTTCCATTGTTTTCAACGTAATAGATGTGCTGAAACTAAAGCCACTTTCAGGACTGCCAACATCCACTATAAATGAGTAATAAAAACACGAGGGAGTTGTAGGCTCAGTCATTTAAGTCCAAGGTAGCTGAGTTTGGTTCCCACCACTTGTGGCAAATAGCAAACCGTCATAAACAGAAGCGTGTGCTCTATCTCAACCATCATCAATGGGTCTGAGATCATCTTGTAAGCATCAAACAAAGCCAGATTCTTTGCCAAGAACTGTGTAGCTAATTCTACCCTAGGCGAGCATACTTCCGCCTGTATGAGAAAACACGCTATGCGACATAGAAATATCTCCGCGTGATGTTGCCAAGCTAATCAACCACTTTAATTCCAGTAAAGCAACTGGTCCTGATGGCATTCAATATATAGTGTTGAACAAGCTTCAATCAGAACTAGCTCTCATACGTACAAAGCTTTTTAAGCGTTGTCTTAAGGAGAATTGCTTCTCAACACCCTGGAAAACCTCATCAGTATGCCCTGTATTTAAGAATTCAGATGATCGATCATCTTCCTCTCAAGACAGACTAATTAGTCTCCTGTGCATCATGAGTAAGTTGCAGAAATCTGTGTTAAACAGAGAAGCAGTCAACCACCTCAGCAAAAATAAACTTCTTAGTGACATGCTAGATCTTAAACAGATGAGCTAACGGTTATATCTCACAGAATTATTGAATCTTTTGATGAAGCTTCCTATATAAGGCAATTGATCATGGCATAAAATGCCTTAAATAGGGTATGGCATAAAGGTCTACTTCATAGAATATCCAGCTACGGTATAGCTGGACTTATTTTATCAATTATTAAATCATTTCTGTCGGATAGGTTAATAAGAGTAGTGGTCGATGGGCAGAAATCAGAAGTTCACAATAATAATGCTGGGGTCCCTCAGTGGTTCATCCTGCGCACAACTCTCTTCCTGATCTACACCAATGATCTTCTAAATAACATCCTAAGATTATTCGTTTACATTAATGTTGACGACACTAATATCTATGGGCACACATCAAAGTCCGTAAATGACCAAGTTCTCTGTGACTCTCTTTACTCTGATCTTGAGTACAGTGTAGAAATGGGGAAATCCTTGGCTTGTTACGTCTAAGGCATCTAAAACCAAGCTCCTATCTTTACATCATCACCGGTCTGATCCCCATCTCGCATGAATTGAACTAAATGGATCTCCTCTTGGGAAGGCTCTATGTTTTTACAAGCTTTTGGGCTTCACCTTTACCCCTGTTCTGAAATGGAACAGATACATCAAATCCGTTGCCAAGGTCGCTGGAAATATGGTAGGATATTTCTACCGCCTCAATAGATATCTCACTTCTGAGCCAATTATCTACCTATATAAAAGTCAGGTACGTCCAACGATGGAGTACTGTTGCCACATCTGGGCAGGAGCTGATAGAAGCAGTTTATCCTGCCTTGACAGAGTTCAAAATTGACTTCTTAGCTAAGTGGGGGATGCCTTTCTCTCTTCTCTGCAACCGTTTTCACACAGAAGAGACGTTGCGAGCCTGTTTTTGCTTTATCATTATTTTCATGTTGAAGTTGTTTTTGTGAGCTATCATTCTATCAGCCTTAAATAAATTGTTTATATTTTCAGTTTCTATCCTTTTTCTTTTAGAGTTTTGAAGATAAAGTTTTGTTACAATTTGACCAATTCTTGCATAACTTTTGAATACTTATGAAGAGTAAGAATTGAGTTATCATTGGAATTTTCCGGGCAGTTTATGTAAAATACCAGAAGATGCTGAATAAAAGTTCTTTTATTTTTTTTGTGCAAATGCTGGCCAATTTTTAAACGTCTGAGCTCACATCTCTGGTCCGCCCTAGCCAAACTTTCACGAAAAATAGGTGTCTATAATATTCCCCCCACCCTTTATCGGTTCTTAAACCTAACGTAGATTCCATGAACAAAGCTTCCTTCTTAGAACTGCACGCCTGTGGAATTGTCTTCCGTTTTCCTGCTTTCCAGCTGACTATAATTGTATTGTCTTCAAGTGCAACGTAAACCAGTTCTTGATGCACGTACCCTAAGTAATCCAATTTCCAAAATGTCCGCTACTAACGATTACTCCGCTATAATCCCATTGACTACTGTACACCCATAAACACTTATACACGAGTGACCTTCGGGCCTGTATAATTGGTGATGCCTATGTAAAAAAAAACTATATATATATATATATACATAGTAATATATATATATATATATATATATATATATATATATATATATATTACTATGTATATATGGTCTATTTTAGCAATCATCAGTCTTCATAATTAAAAGGTTGGTATATACACTTTCACATACTTCTCTCTTATATATTTTCTTGTAAGCTTTTAAATATATACGTCCGCAGGTTCATATATTGTCTAGTAAATATATTGTACGTACTTATCTTTTGTCTTGTCAGCAGTCGACCTATCTCTTATGTTCGTTTGAATGTAAAGGGGAACGAGGCAGTTGCTAAACTATCACGAAAAAAATCCGCATTAATATAAAGACATAGATCGATATTTGAAATGTTCCGCCGATTCCATAGACATTATATTTCATAATTTCTATAGTATTCATTGATTTTCTCAACCACTTTGTGCCCTGCTCCTCTTTCGTGTCTTATAAATATATTTGCGTCGCACGGAATTGGAGTTCAGTAATTAAGACTTAATTGATTTTTTGTGTTCTGTTCTCTTTTAAATTAACGACAAAAAGGTTATCTGATCTTTGTACGTCAGTGAAACGTCATCTCAATTTAATAGCAAAATTGCATACATTAGGGACATGTCTGCAAGGAGACCGATCATAGTTTCGAGACTAGTTAAATTATATTTTTTAAAAGTAGTTAGTTCTTATGATACTACAGGTGGTCTCTAGAAAAGCGGAAAATTCATCAAACAATGATTTATTTTTACAAAGAATAATTTTCACAATGTTTTTCAAATATAACTGTTATATTATACTCATAGATACTCAAATTATCGCCCGTGCCACGATTTATTCTAACAACACCCGCACAGCACCAATTTAAAAATAGCAATCACGCATCTTATTCACGATCTAAGCTGACCTTCAAATTTCCCGCTATTCTAGCGACCAGTTGTAGTTGTTTCTGATGATACTATTTTTAGTAGTTCTACAAAACAAAAGAGTTTAAGGGGCTCTGGGAGGGTCAGTACTTTTGGCAGCTTTTTGTCTTATCCTACCTATTAGGGTGGATGAGCGCCACTGCACCCCAATCATCTCCTAATCTTTAATATGCTTACTCCAAGCGTCACACCCCGGTACACGGCTTCAGCTTGCAGTTTAAACCACGTGAAGGGATGGGGTTTACACTGCAGCACTTATCTAGGCGGAGGAATCGATGCAAATAGTAAAGGGCTAATGTTTTAATAGAATGTGTTCTGATGAACTCGTTTCACTTGTACCCCCTCGATGTACATATCCCGGACAAACCCGTTTAGCAATAAGATCTCACCCCTTCACTGTTATTGTCCTTAAATGACAGAAAGGGTTCTATTCAAATAATTCCTTCCCGCGAACAGGTAAACTTCGGAATTTCCTTCCTGCTACCTGTTTCCGGAGTTGTACTTACATGCAGAAGTTTGAATGTAACATAAACAAATATCTTAATAATCTTTCCTAGACATGACGTCAAAGTGGCGATATGCTTTGTAAGGGGTGAACATAAATAAAGAAGAAAAAAAGGGCGGAGGATATTAACGATCCAACGACCAAATCTAGTTGAGTAAACCTACCAAATAAAGACTGAATCCCTAAAGGCGGATCAACGTGCTGTGTTAACTTATTCAGACAGCTCCTGCAACCAAACTGGCGCCAAAAATGCTGCTCTGCTTTCCTTTGAAAAACACTAGCGAGGTTGAGGGAGGGGGTTCTTGAGTACTGTGCAGATTAGGACCTCCATACACTTTTCCCAGTCTCGTGCTCCGTAGATACAACCTTCAAGCGCGATTCTTCATCATTTATCGTGGCGAAAGCACTCCAATAACATACAAAACAAACGACAATGACTACTGGACTAAAAGGAAGAGGCAATGCTTGGGATGATGCTATCGTAACAATCATTACTATCACAATACTATATGAACCAAAAATTCTATTGTTGACATTGGTTTCCCCGATAATTTTCTAGTCAGAAGACTTTATAGAAAAACATTGGGTACTTATTGGAGGGTCAACGAGAAAATTGCCGAGCTGCTATATAAAAGTGATTTTTGTGGAACGAAGTAGATTCGAACTTTAAACAGCCAATTCGTGTCGTATATAACCCCGTTGCAACTCACTCGTATATAAGATAGCGGGTGCATATTCAACGATATATATGTGTATGTATACCTTACATATAAACGGCAACATGCCAATGTATCTGTCCATCTATATCACTCATCTTGTCACCCTGTCTGTCTGCTCCATATCGTAAAAATCTATCTCCTCTGAAGTAAAAGTCCAAGAGCGGCTCTAGAGGTATCAAATGATTTGATTTTTTTACCAATTTTTATGGGTCTTTAGCCAGTTAAAATTGATTTAAGGGATAAAAAAATAAGTCAAAATTGAAGTAATCGTTAACCATTTTGTACATTTATCATTCCCTTATTTAAACTATTTAATATTTACCCGGGCTTTATACGTGTCACATTGGTAGGGTTGTGACGTCATCAAGGTTGAATGCTACAGTTTCGATTCTAGCTGATGGCACCTAAATATTTTTGCTTTTACTTTGGAAATTTGGACTCAAGAACAATATATACGACATCTGGGTACATTAAAATATCATATTTAATCGTATTTTACGACCAAGCAAAGCTGGATGCCCCCCCGCTAGTTATTTTATAAATTCAATGCCGGGTTATCATTTTGTCAGTGTATGGGTATGAGTGAGTATGTTTTACATATATACATAAACATTCAAATTACATGACAACAACATATAGGCGTAGAAAGTTATTTGCTGTTAACTCTATTTTACAAAGCATGTTTATAATTAAATACAGACCATTTTAATCGTAAATGTGCAGACAATAGTTTGAAACAACATAAATGCATATTTTTTTATGTTTCGAATTTCTTTACGGATGCATGTCGTTTCGGAGTCGCCCTTCATGTAACGTATTTGTTACATAAACACCTGGGACTCACATATTTTACGTAGACAGTCGCAGGGAAACAAAGACAAGGAAAGTATTCGACTAACTCTTTTTCCAATTGAAACAACGTACATTTATTTACAAGTCCTTACAAAATAACGCGGTCCTGGATATGACCTTAAACTATATCTGATGGTGAGGCCCCAGCTTGCGGGCTTTGGGGAGTGTTGAGCCACACTTTAATTGACATTGCTCCCAGGTCCATTCTTACCCGGAGTGGTAGTACCTGTTAGGGTCCAAACTATGGATTGAATAGAAACCGACTTAAAAAAAAGCAACAACAAATATAAATATAATTGTTCTTGAAAATTACTTCATTCGGCATTAAATAACCTGAAAAGGGTTGATATGCCGTAAAACAAAAGCAATCAACTAACAAAATTACGCCTTGTCTCTTATTCTAACATATTCTCATACTCCGGTGTAATTATCAAGCGCCTGCTGTGTCGAGCACGTGGTACTCTGTATTTTCCCGCCATGTTTAGGACTCGTCTTACACTGTCGCTCGCGAACCACGTGTGTAATACATGTATGTCCGATCTCTCTCGTCTCTCGAACACGGTTCGAATCCTCTATGTCTGAAACACGTGTCGAATACCCACTTCTCTGAACACATGTCGTTAACCTATATTATCGTTACGTTTACAAAAGGTTAACTTTTGTTGATGTCAACTTTTGTTTACTTTGCTTATCGTAAATATTTATTTTTCTATTATTGAACTTTATTTGTGTTATTGTTTAATTCGGTTCGATTACTATAAATACAAACCTGACACGATTGAATTAAATTCTATTCTTGACAAAATATTTACCATTGTCATTATTACATTTCCAAAATTATTTTCATCCAGCTATGTAAACTGCATAACTAAAATAGCTAACGTACCGGAGTATCTAGCACTCAGGGTCCCAATTTGTTTAAATAATTCTGTCGACGCTGACCTTGTATTCAGGGAATATAATAGCATATGGCATTTTGTCCTGTCTGTATATTCTCGGGGATTTATTTTATTATATTTCATTTTTTTTTAATTTTGATGTGTTATTACTTCAGAAAAAGGGAATCATTTCCATAGTGGAAAATACTGAATTAACATAGTTATGTGAAATTGGACGCTGTACTTCGTGAACGGTGAAATAAATAGTATACAAAAGAGAGTAATATATTGCAACGAGTACCTGACCTGATAATTCTTCCTTTAAACTCCAGGCTTAATATCCACGGGCAATAGGAACTGGGACAAATAAATTGACAATGCTTCTACAAAGAATGTTGGTTTCCGCTATCCTGCTTGAAAACTGCTCACACCTGAAAATATCCTGTAACTCTTCAAAGCTACTATACGCCATGTCTAGAGTATTATTGCCTGGGCTGGTGCATCTACCAATAGTCTCCTCCTTTTGAATAGTATTCAAATAGAGTCTACAATCTAATCAGTCAGTCTAATAGATTCCACTTTGTCAGCTTAGCTCTAAACCCTGTCCCATCGCCTCATTGGTGCATCTATGCGCTGTTTTATACGTGGTTTTATATAATATGCTCCTATGACCTCGCTGCACTTTGATCACCCTCGACGTATATATCCCCGACAAGCTGGCTTAGCGAAATATCAGACGCCTGTATTGTTGTGATCTCTAGATCCCAGAAAGCTTTCAACTCTAATAGTTTATTTCCTAACGACACTTTGATATTCTTTTCCAGAAGTTTAAATGTAACCTAAAACAACATCTTGTTAATATTTCTAAGCCATGGTCCAAAATAGTTTGGTTTAAGTAGCGATATGCATTGTAAGGAGAAATCATGAATAAAAAAAGAGGAACGGTTCAAGTTCGCATGCATCGCCTTTCCACTCACCCCCGGCAAATTGCATACACTATATACATGTATTAAAATAAAACACATTAAGTTTTAATAATAAAAAATACATTGCTTTTTTATATCACTTTTATTTTTAACTAATTTAAATAATTGGCACATTATTTATAAGCAATTTAATTTTCGATTTATATCGATGAAAGTCATGTATAATTGGATTGTGTTAATCCTTTATGAATTATAGTGAATTAAGTCTAATGATTGAAAAGAGAACAAGAAAAACAAAGTCAAAAATGTAATCGTTCAATATAATTAGTTACTCGCGGATTATTGAGAATAAATATAAAATCAATCTACTGACTTGTTTATTGGGTGAAATGTAAAAGACAGATTGGTGTTGAACATAAATCATTTATGTGAATGGGCATTTGTTCATCGCCGAGGTACGGAAAATGTAATAGCGATAAAAGGCAATAAAAACTCTAATGAGATCAGAATACATTGCTTATGAATAAGAAAAGAATGTGTCTATTAAACAAATTTGATACACTCATAGAAGAAAAAGTGTTGACCTAATATGCATTAAGGAGATAAAAGAGGTGTTTCACTTTGGAATTAAAACACAGTTAACTATCGAAGCACGAATGTATATGTATATATATATATATATATATATATATATATATATATATATATATATTTATATATACGAGAAAACAGTTAATAAAACACGTTAAAAACACTTTGAAATAAGTTAAAAACATATTTAATCTGAAAAAGAAACACTTAATAAATGGATGGTCCTTAATCCGCGGTGTTTCGAAGAAATACTTTCCTTCTCACCAGAGGGTAGTTATTAGCAAAATGCGGGGTCGGATTTGCATGCAAAATCCGATCCCGGATTTTAACATGTTTTTTAACATGTTTTATTAACTGTTTGCTCGTATTATAAGCTCTATCTCCTATTTGGTTTTATCGAGCTTTTACATCTGGCTGAGCTAACTTTATAAATATTAATTCTTTAATATACTTTAATTTTACCATCTTGGATCATCTTGGTGAATTTAATTGTAATTTTTATTATATATATATATATATATATATATATATATATATATATATAAGTTTAATGCTTAAAGTTTAATTTTGTAGATTAAACTATATAAATATATATTAAAGTAAAGAATTTATTGTTTGAAACAAAGAATAAATGGAGAAATTACATTATTTCTTTAATCCATGGATTATCAATAATGGTGCACATGCTCAGAGGAAATGAAATGCAATTAGCCAAATGTTAAGTTATGAATAAACAAATATTTTACTTTTCAGCACATATATTGAAAATGTTATTTAAAAGTTATTCAAATAGTGCTTAAAAGTTATAGAAAAAGGATAGTGTACAACCTGGGCAGTCCAATATCAGAATCGGTTCAATAATTTCCGGGATATTACTGACGTTGGGTTAAGTAGATCTCCAAAGGGAATATCAAATGTGATCGAGTGGTCCGATTTATCCAGAATATTTGATTGGCCAATAATGTGAATTTTATTTCTATATATATTACTCTACAGGATTTAACTTTAATCATTAAACTTCTATGTTGCTCTATTTTTAGATATTGAGCTTTATCTTTTTGGTTAGGTTCGATCTGAAACTAGTACCTCAATGTTATATCTGACAGAGAAAATTCACTTGATTTCTAATCTATGACTCATCACATTCATATATATATATATATATATATATATATATATATATATATATATATATATATATATATATATATATATATATAATTAATACATATAATCTAAATCAAAAAATTACATAACACTCATTTCATTTCTGTTACAAACCTATATTTGAATTTCAACAGATATATTTCTCTCCAGTAAGAATATTAACTGCGTTCATATCTGTTAAAATTATATTAACGACTATATGATGTCACTAAAATGCCCCTTTCTTTAACAGCGCAAGCCTTTTTGAATTTTCAATGTATTTTTCCGTTTTTCTGAAATAGAACAGTGTCACACTTTGCACGTGAAACATTTTCAAATATTTTGTACTGGTATTTTTTTTCTTAATCCCATTCATCTAGAGGAAGTTTCGAAATAAAGACGAAACGTCGATGAACACATAATAAGGTTTGTTCCTTTTTATTTCTATCTTTTGTCGGAATACTATTTCCATATTTCTCATATATATATATATATATATATATATATATATATATATATATATATATATCCGCGCGTCTGTAAACTTTTAATGCAATATATATATATATATATATATATATATATATATATATATATATATATATATATATACCAGTGAGCGTCTTCAGTGTCATGTCTGCTTGTGCGTGTGAATTTTTTTTTTCGGCAGGACTAAAGTTAAGGTTATCTTCGGGCTCATGGACTTTCAGTACCTGAGGGAGTGGCACTCGTCTGGTAAGACGTTGCAATCATATATATATATATATATATATATATATATATATATATGTATATATAAATATATATATACACACATATATATATATATATATATATATATATATATAAAACTAAGTCCTATTTCTTTCGGTTGTTTGTTTGTTTGTTTACAATTCAATTAATATTCACCAAATCAACTCTGTTTCACAAACTTTTATACTAAACACCTATGGTTACACACATTAATTCCGGCATGATTTCAATATATACTTATTATTCAAAGGAAATCTACATTACAGAAGTAACTTTTTGCATGTTTTATTAACGCAAATATATTTTATTTTGTCTATGTTATTTATTGTTTGTTGTAAAAGGTGTGTTATAATTGTTCTATTTAGAAATATTATTAAAAGTTGATTCATTTACTTAATATTTAATTTATTTTCAACTATTATTAGTGGA
This sequence comes from Euprymna scolopes, assembly GCF_053919585.1. Lineage (NCBI taxonomy): Eukaryota > Metazoa > Mollusca > Cephalopoda > Sepiida > Sepiolidae > Euprymna > Euprymna scolopes. The sequence goes on along the minus strand of NC_136492.1, from coordinate 10,394,152 downwards.
CACCAGTTGCCTTTAAAACGGAAGTCAATTCATTTATTTAATCTGTGAAAGTAATTCCTCTAAACGCTATGGAGCTTATTTTCCGTTTAATTTTCATAGACGAAAATATGTGTACTGTATTCTTCCATAAGTTCAATTATAATAATCTGTGTGATAAGAATTATTTAAATAATATTCCAACAAAATAAAAAAAATAAACAGGAACAAACCGAGTTGTATGTTCATCAATGTTTCGTCTTTATTTCGAGGAAGTCTCGAAATAAAGACAAAACGTTGATGAACACATAACTCGGTTTGTCCCTGTTCTCTAATAGTCAATGTGTATATAACTGAACACTGTGTCCACTAATATGTCTCAACCTATAAACGCCTGATATATATAGCGTGGGGTGAGTCAAAGATGAGATACTATTTAATATGTATGAAATGCATACACTTATTATATGGTACACCGGATGAGGACAAATATTATAATTACCTCAGTTTAGAAGGATTGATTGTTCGTTGTTCAAAATATAGAAACTATGAATAGTAGAAAGTTGATTTTGAATTTACTTTATAAACCTTCGAAACTCGGATTATATGTCTATTATTTTGCAGTTTAACATTTACCATTTTGATCTTGAATTAGTAATTATTTTAGCCCTTATACCATATGGCTTCAAGCGTGATCTGTAACGATACCCATTAAAATGCAGTATCAAGATACTACACATTGATCTCAGCCAAAATGGCAAGGATGTTAGGTCGTACTCATTCTTTAACCTTGCGTTAGTCACTCGGGTGCTCCAAACATGGTTTGTCCCATATGGGGCTTTATACATCCTAATACAAACATCTTATAGTGTTATAATTATGTTAAATATAGTTATCATTCTCATTAAAGATCTATTTACAGTCCTTGTTGAACAGTTTAAATCACTTGTAGCTTTTGGTATTAATATGAAATAATCACATAAAAAAGTGGTAAAACCAAGGAAAAATTAAAATCTTACATTAGCTAAGCTCATAGTTATAAGACTAAAAGAACAAATTGTAAATAAAATAATAATACCATAAAAGCTTATCATAAAGAAAATACCTAAATATATTAATTCAATATTAAATACTACAGAGAAGCCTGATGATTAGGGCTATGACAACAGCATATTCTTTTCATTGTTTTGACTCTCGAGAGTGTATCCGTTGATATATGCTTTTATATAGAGTGATGTGGTTCTCGGTTGATTAACTGTGTCAGATATATACGCGAGCCTCAGCACAATGATAAGAATAGTCTGTTGTCATAGCCTCACTAAGCATACATAATATACGTTTATTAAATTTACTAAGCCATAACCTTACTAAGCATACATAATATACGCTTATTAAATTTACTAAGCCATAACATTACTAAGCATACATAATATACGCTTATTAAATTTACTAAGCCATAGTCTTACTAAGCATACATAATATACGCTTATTAAATTTACTAAGCCATAACCTTACTAAGCATATATAATATACGCTTATTAAATTTACTAAGCATAGTCTTACTAAGCATACATAATATACGCTTATTAAATTTACTAAGCCATAACCTTACTAAGCATACATAATATACGCTTATTAAATTTACTAAGCCATAACATTACTAAGCATATATAATATACGCTTATTAAATTTACTAAGCATAGTCTTACTAAGCATACATAATATACGCTTATTAAATTTACTAAGCCATAACCTTACTAAGCATATATAATATACGCTTATTAAATTTACTAAGCATAGTCTTACTAAGCATACATAATATACGCTTATTAAATTTACTAAGCCATAACCTTACTAAGCATACATAATATACGCTTATTAAATTTACTAAGCCATAGTCTTACTAAGCATACATAATATATGCTTATTAAATTTACTAAGCCATAGCCTTACTAAGCATACATAATATACGCTTATTAAATTTACTAAGCCATAGTCTCACTAAGCATACATAATATACGCTTATTAAATTTTTATTTCCACTGAAACAATACAAAAATGTATCCATGATAAAACATTACCTACATATATCGACTGGGGAGTCTGGCACTCTAGAAGGACATGGCGACGTCTACATCCAAGGAAAACTGAGATACAACTGCGCCATGCCACGTGTTTTATACCATCACTGAGTCAGAAGGGTACTGGGAGAGGGAGAACGAAATAAGTTGTTAACTAGTAATTATTAGCCCTTCAGTAAAACTCGGGTGACAAAACACGCCATGGGGCTAACGCACGGTTTAAAAAATCTGTTTGCATGTATTTTATGTGAAACCGAAACTAACATTAAGAGTTAAAATTATTTTAAGACGAAATAAAAAGTAGAACGCCATTTTGTATAATTGTTTTATGTTTAAACTAACCTGAGTGCCCGGCGTTGCCCAGGTGTTTTAAGGTGTGTGTTAAGCAAAAAAAGAAAATAAAGAAAAAGTGGTAGTTGGCACGCAGGATCGAACACGTATCGGGAAGGTAGAATAGAACCCGAAAAAAAAAAAACAAAAAAAACATGATGTCGTCTTTGTAGTTGCGTCAATCGACAAATAAGGAGTGGTGAAAGTTTAAATTGAGGCTACTCAATCGAGAAGAGGGGATTACTTTCAAAAGTATCGGAAAACGTAGAAGTATAGTGCCCAGTTGAGGGAGAAGGAATTAATGTTTTTAGCCAGTTTTTCGATATTTGTCGTACGAAGGGTCGCGCTTCAAAACGATACCGAGCTCGTGAAAATCAGTCGCCCTTTTTTTCGAAAGTTTAAGGCAGACATACGTACATACATACATACATACATACATACACACATTCATTTAAACAGACAGTTGAGATTTATGTTATATATAATAGTCGCCATGTCTTTTGTATAATAAGGGGATTATTTTAATAACTACATATTTTTACAAGGGAGTCACCACTTATCAAGATACGAAGGCCACTTGAAGATAATGATTAATTAAGCTAAGGTGGTTGTGTAGTAATCTTTAATTGTGTAGATTTGCTGCAATTTGGATTATTTAAGGGGGCAGCTCAATAAGAATTTATTTATATTGGAATTGGAGGCTACTATGTTGTATTCCACCGGTTATCAGGCAAATGGCACAGCGTTTAATATTCCTGCAGTTCTAGGAAAAAAGCTTTGTTAATGGAATCTCTGTTTAGAATTAGGCACAGATAGAACGTGGAGATACTTGTTGATAGTGGTTATAGCTAGTCGAGTATTTTTTATGAAAGTTTTGCAATGGGAGGCCGGAGACTGTAGCTCAGAAGAACACTGTCCTGAAAATAAGGATAGAGCAGAGACAGGCTCGCAATGTCTATCTGTAGAAATGAGGTTGCAGAGAAGAAAAAAAGGCATCATTTACTAGGATTTGAAGCCGGTCTTGAACACCATCAAGGCAAGATGGGGGGGGGGGCGTGCATCTCCTGTCCAGCTGTTGCAACAGGACTCCATTTGACTCTGATGCTGATAGAGATATCATCGGCAGCTGGATACCTACTAAAACTGTACAATGATCCAATCATTTATAAACCGATATGGACAACAGATTTGATGTACGTGTTTCATTTGCTTTGTTCGTCATAACCAGAAAAGGAAACTTTATTATATTTCCTGTTATATTTTTATATAGACAATTTTTAATCATGAACATTAACATTTTTTTAAAAATATGTGGGAGATTTTAACCGGCTTCCTAAAGAGAACAAAGCTTCTAGGGAATATAAAATTCACAGGCACTCCTAAATCGCACGCATATCCCCGTTAAAGAAGATGACAAGAACCACTTTTTGCCTTTCTTGCAAGGGGATACTAACCTCCTCCTACATATAGCACCTGGTATTCCCAAATGACCACATATCTGGTACTAGTCACGCTCAAACTTGCTTAATTCATGTGATGTAATGAAAACTACTTGGCTAATTTAGTGTATAACACAGTAATAATACGAATGATAATATTTAATCTAATAGTTTTGTTAGTGTTGGGACGATGAATCGGAATCAGAATCGGAAATCAGTAAAACATCGGGACTATCAGAGTGTATTTGAATCGGGGATTTTTTGTTCTATTTTCCAATACCAAAACAGATTCTTTTCAATTTTATGTTCTGTTTGATTTTGTTTAAAACAAAATCTTCTACTCTTAGTAGTAAAAATAGATAAATAGATAATTATTTATTGATATTAAACAATTAGTTGAATTTTCATCTACAGATTACTCTCCCACCAAGTCTGATTTAATGATTAGGAAAATATCAGCATATTTAACATGTGTGTGTGTGTGTTTTTTTTTCGATAATCGGGGAAATAATAGTTCTATAGTTAAATACTTAGAGATTTATATATAATTGATATTGAAATCGGTAACGGTCTCGGAACGAGGAATTTAATACTGGAAATTGCATCGGAATCGGGGAAAATATTTAAATCGTCCCGTTACTAATTTTAATGCCTAAACCAAGAAGAGATACACTGAGTCATTTATTAATTTAGGAAAGATAGCAGGTGTTCTAATCACAAATATATAAAAGGTTCACTTTGTTCGTTGCTTAGATTTGCCTCGCTCTCTTGTGGACTTATTCTGTCGATGACTGAAAAGGTTAGAAGAGATATCGAATCACGCAGCTTTTATTAAACTAAAGAGCACTCAAGCCGGATGATTCCCACCTGTGTCCTCTTTCTCGGCACTTCTCGGGGTTAGCCAGCAAACGAGGTACGCGGGGTAGTACGCGACATTGCCCACCTCGAATTTGGTCACGTCTGTGTGGCGTCGAAAACTTCAAAATACGTGACGAATAGTAATGTTATTATATTACCGGTGGAAAGTATACTGGCATTTCCAGAACAATTATATATGTTGCTAGTCTAATTTTATTGATGTTATCAAGATATAAGGCCAAAGGTTTAGTCAATTATATGAAAGAGCTACTCTCTATATAATATTTGGCCTATTCATCCTTAGGTAGTCCGTACATTACGCTTTGAAAAAAGAGAAAGCCGAATTTTTTAAGGCAGAAATATTTTAAGAAAAGCCAGATTCGTTAAATTTGGTTTAAAAATAAAACGCTGGGAATGAATTCAAAGAATATATATCTATAATATATATATATATATATATATATATATATATATATATATATATATATATATATATATATATATATATAAAGCTTGTTTTTTTTTAAATATCGTTGCAGTAATACTAGCAGACTATTTGGCATTGCCCTAGCGTGATATATGCTTAAATACGATGTTTTAATTAATGTAGATCTCGTATTCATGATTCTTGAAAAAAATCTCTATTGATTATTATATTGTACTAAATATATATTGTAATGATGCCAAAAATGTCACAAAAAAGGAATTCTGGTCCATCAGCTGGAATCGAAAGCAAACGAATTCAGAGGCCCATTCCTTATTTCTTTGTAATGTGTTTAATCCTTCTTTGTAATTGTATAAACTATAGCAATATGTATTTTAAAGAAGACTAAAAATTAAGCGGCTACAAGCTGAAAATATGTATCCAGGCAATGTACAAATTTAGCCGATTTATTCCTGTCAATGTCAACATTTATTTTTATTATATTTTCACCCCAAACAAGGCAAATTGCCACCTTGGTGTAGGGGGCTACTATAAGGGGCAGCAACTACTGGGGTACTATGTAGGAATTTGGGCAGCAAGATGTCGGTTCACGTTATACTTGAACTTCTGCATGTCAGTACAGTTGGGGAAGCAGGGACCTGAAATAGAATTCCAGAGTGTAGCAGTTCTGGGGAAGAAACTATTGGAATAAAAAAGATCTTTTACATCTAGGGATCTCTACTGTGTGTGGGTTGGATTTAGCTGCCTGTTAGGTTTGTCGAGGGTGTTCACGTCGTGGGGGCATAAGTGTCTGCAGTTCGCCAGAGCATTCACCATTAAAATACTTGTAGAACAGGCAGAGGGATGCAACATTTCGTCGATGGAACAAAGGCTGAAGCTTAGATGCCAGTTCAGGGCTTATCACATTGTCGACTCTCTTTTGAACCTTGTCTAGGAGCGATAGACTATGAGCAGATGAACCAGCCCAAATGTGACAAGGATACTCCATACATGAGCAAATGGTGGCCTTACAGGATACTTTCGGGTGTTAGTAGTTTTCTAGCACGGTAGAAAGAGCCTACCTTCTTCGCAGCGGTAATGGCAATGCGTTCAATGTAATTGTTCCAACTCATGTTTCCTGTGAACGGTAGGCCGAGGAGTTCGAAAGATGTACTCTCAGATAAAGGGTCTTTGGTCATTGCTATTGATGGCCGAGAAGGATTCTTGTAATTATTGAAGGAAGCCAGTTTAGTCTTGGCAGCATTGAATGTGCCCATCAATTTTTGGCCCCATTCCACTACAGATTGGAGGTAATTCTTTAGATATGTGCTCATTAGTTTTCCTGTTGTGTCTGTTATAGAGTGTGGTGTCATCAGCATATGTACTCATCTCAGAGGCAATTTTGTCGGGAGGTCATTTATGAATATTAGGAATAATAGAGGTCCAAGGATAGATTCCTGGGGCACTCCCGCATTTATATCATATTGTTTAGATTTACGACCGTCGAGGACAACCTGGATTTTTCTCTTATCTAAGAAAGATTTAATTATGTTAAGTATTCATTCAGTGATACCGTATGATCTAATTTTCCTGAGGAGACCCTCATGCCATAGCCTGTCAAAAGCCTTAGATATATCTATGGCTACCGCTCTGCCCTCCACCGCTTTGTCCAGTGAATGGTATATACGTTCAGAGATTACAGTTAGGATGTCTGCTGTGGAACGGGCTTGTATAAATCCATATTGTTGGTAAATCAGAAGTTTAGCATATGTAAGGTGATGGACTAGAGCATGGTTAATTATGGTCTCAAATATTTTGGTGAAAAGTGGGACGATAATTTGATGGGTCAGTATTTTCGATAGAATTCTTGAATACTGGTACTACAGAAGCAGTTTTCCAGCAGCCCGGAAAGCAAGATTCATTAAGGCATTTGTTGGAGAGTTTGGAGAGAACTGGAGCTACTTCGGCTGACTACTTTTTAATAGCACAGCTCGGATGAGATCAGGGTCCACATGCTTTTGAAGTGTCAAGGTTTTTTATGATAGCATGCACCTGAGCAGGGGTGATTTTCATATCGTCTAGCGTGGCGTCTGTCCGCAAAGGAAAGTCAGGTAGGGGTGGTTGGTAGGCTCCAGTGTGGAGTTTGAGGCAAACCGACTGGCAAGCATGTTAGCCTTCTCGGTTGCTGAGCAAACAACCTCGTGATTGTTGGTTAACAGGTCAAAAACTAGATCGAAAGTATGCTCCTGGCCAAATATTCTGTATGTCAAATTTAACATCTGAAGACACAATATTTTGAGAGGAGTTGTGTATAGGCTGTTTGCACACACACTAACAATATCACTAACCTGCACGCACACGCATGTACGTGTGTGTGTGTTTGTGTGTGTGTGTGTTTGTTTGTGTATATATATGAGTCTGTGTGTCTGAGTGCTAGAACGTTTTCATTTTTAATTATTCACAATTATGCAGAATGCAGAAACTATGCATACAGAGAATCCAACGTATTAGTGAAATAAAACTTATCTCATAGTAATTTAAAACGGGATGGAGTTCATCACCGACGAAAAGTGTCTGCGTGTGGGTACGAATAACGAGGAATTGGAAAGAAACGGGTGAAAAAAAAATTCTGGACTGGTAGTAGATTAATTACTGTTTTCAAAAAGATGATGTGCATGATAAATTATTATAATTAACGATTAACTAACATAATTTTCTTTTAATTCCGAGTTTATATATATATATATATATATATATATATATATATATATATATATATATATATATAGTAAGTTATAAAATATATATGGCGATTAATCTACACTACATCTTTCGCGTTAATCCACTCTAGGACTCTTCAGGCTTATGCGCATAAGCCTGGAGAATCCTAGAGTGGATTAAACACCATATATATTTTTTATCTTACTAACTAGCTCTACCTACGTATTGAGCACTTTTGAAGTAAATACTTTAAGTTTACGCATAAATTTACACTTTCATATATTAATTTTGTGTAGGTAAATGAAGTAGTTGTATATATATATATATATATATATATATATATATATATATATATATATATATATATATATATATATACAGAAAAAAATGTTTCGCTGTAGCACAGCTTTTCAGTCCAGATAACTTAGCAACTATCTCAAACCAGTATTGAAACTCGACCGCCTAGGCAACGTTATTAGGCCGTTAACACACACACACACACACACACACACACATATATATATATATATATATATATATATATATATATATATATATATATATATATATATATATATATATATATATATATATATATATATATTACTCTTGATTGGGAAGCGGTTCGAGAAAGATTCAATTTACTGGGCCGAGCCCATCATGCTATCGTGGAATAATATGATAGCTTTAAACAAAACATTGTCTCTCAAGGAGTGCTGGACTTGTAGTATATCAAATATTGGTTTTACAATGTGATTTTATTATTTGTACTTAACTATGTAGTGCAATATTACTTTGTTAGCATTTATTTGTATTTTTAAATTCATGATTTGGTTCAGTTCTATATTTAAAATACAATGGACACTATTTTATTATAAATGTTATAAAACTTATATACGCTATTGTCTTTTCTGTTAAAAAAAAAACTAATTTTTCGCTATTTAAGAAAAAATATTAGATTTATCCAATCATATTTCTGGATTAAATATATTTCTCGTTCAGTGGCATTTCTACGGGTCCTGTATGTCTATATAATAATAACAATATATTGTGTTATATATTTATCGTCAGCATGCGATAAATGTTTCCTGTTTGGCATTCTGCTTTATGAGAATTTCTTTTCACACACGTTTAAACTTCAAAAGAGTAGCAAAAATAAGACAAAGTACAATAATGGCCTACCTAAATATTTAATAAAAATTTTATTAGTTCCTCGTTGCAAAAAAGAATACCCGTTTTGTCTGGGATATAGAGCTGTTAACAGCCTCAAAATGTGATAGATAGTTATCTTCAACAGTAACTGGATACCGGTTCTTGGAAGATCGGCGATTCAGCCGTTTTAAGGGGATTTGTATGATACATTCTGATGAAAGGATTCAATTCTCGTCTGTAGTGGACATTACAGAAGTTCATAATTAATGTTCATTCAAAGTGCTTAATAGCAGGTCGACAATTCAGAACTTTACTTCTCTGTGAGACATATATAATAATAACTGAGCCTTATTATTTAGGTTTAAAATACAATTTAAAGATGTGGATGTTAGAGACGTCCAAATGCCTCATATGCAGAGAGTAAGTTAAATAGATGACTTATTTTCGACTGCTCTCGGAACTGAAAAAGGAACGCATGCAGAAAAACCAGCCAAAGCGGATCGTTCCGCGGTAAGTCAATGGACAGATTTGATCGGTCTAAAACAAAACAATGGGAGGCATACTGTAAGTGTACAATTTCTAACAGCTTCTCGTAAAATCAGTTTAATCTATCGCCCTATATCATCTCTACTAATTTATAAAAGTCATTTGTTTATGTGTGAATTCCTTCTTTTTGTGGCCCGAAGCGGCTGAGATTATTTTTTTTTTGCAAATTTTACACAAAGCTAATCTATATCACAGTTTCCACCTACATATAGCTTAGGGCTTTAAAGATTTAAGACCAACAGGAATATCTTGTCTTTGCGATAATAATGTTCTATTCTTATCAATATTTTACAAAAGTGACAACCATAATAGTAAAAGTAATTTATACAAATCAAGATAATAATCGCTATATATGTCTATTTTTACATAAAAGTCACTTTTGTTTGTGTGTATGTGTGAGTTTCTCTTATCTTTTGCATATTACATACATACATACATACATACATACATGCATACATACATACATACATACATACATGCATACATTAGATATGTTTCGTACAGAAATTTATCTGATAAGTATACAAAAATCGAAAAAAAAACGATTCTAAATATAATCTTTTTTCTTTTATAGATAAAACAATTCTTACAGGGTAATATTTTAATAGTTATCAGCAACTCAAGATGGATGCAATTCACAGCACATCATTTCTTCTTTAAACAAAGGTTCTATTCTCATCTGCAAATATAACTCTCTAGTAGAGTATTTGATTACACATCGAATGACCCCTTGTTAAAACCCGGGTGAACCTCAACATTTTATTTTATGTTTGTACTCCTCATCTGGTCGCCGACACACATGCTTAAGGCAATTAGAACCAAACTAATTAGATTTCGCCTCATCATGCCATAGAACATGGTTCCAGTAATCTTTGATCTGTGTTGACATATCTTCAGCAAACTGTTTGCGCGCTTTCTTGCGCATTGCCTTCAGAAGAAGCTTCCTCCTGCGGTGACAAGCATGCACACCAATTTATGGAGTATAAACATAAGTGTGTTATGCCTACAGTCAAGCATGGTGCTAAGAATGTCATTGGCTGGGGTTGCATGAGTGTAGCATGTATTGGAGAGTTACATTTCATTGAGGGAAACATGAACTTCCAACATGTACTGTCAAATACTGCAGTAGAGCATGGTCCCTATACATTCAGAAGCTGGATCGCCGAGCAGTGTTCCAGCATGACAATTACCAAAAACTCACATCCAAGATAGCATCTGCTTTACTAAAGAGGCTTAGTGTTAGGGTAATGGACTGGCCAAGCAGGTCTCTATACTTGAACCCAATAAAACATCTTTGAAGCATCCTCAATCAGAAGATGGACGTGCGCAAAGTCTCAAATATTCGCCGGCTCCGCGACGTCGTAATTGAAGAGTAGAAGAACATATATATATATATATATATATATATATATATATATATATATATATATATATATATATGGCACCATGAGAGGGGGTAATGAAACATGCTGAGGAAGATGGAACCGAGGAAGTGATGCCTCCGATTCTTCGAAGGAGTGCCCGACAAAGACGGATACTGCCCCCTTGCCCTGATTGTGAAACACTGCATAGGGAACCACTGGAGGGATAATGGAACAGACTGCTGGAAATAACGGTGGTAATGAGGAAGATGACAATGAGAAAGTGATGCCCCCGATTCTTCGAAGAAATACCCGACATGTGTTATTCTTAAGTTAGAAAAAGCATTTTCGTGGATGTGTCATGCTTATGTTAGAAAAATCATTCCTAATGTAAAACATCGTGCTGAATGGCTATAGCTTAACTGTTTTGTTTGTTTGATTATTTTTTTTATCTCGTTTTATTTGTGTGTTTTTTTTTTTTTTTGCAGAAGCGTGTATTGATTAGACACTTAAAACACGGTGTCTGTCATTCTGACATAAGCAAATGTTATTAACTAAATAATGAAACAAAACCATTTAAAACGAAGATATTTTATTGCCTACTTCAAATATGTTAACATTTACTCAACTTTCTACGCTTGACTGGCTAACCGGCTGATTTACTGTTTTTGTTTTTTTTTGTTTTTTTTTGTGAAACCATACAAGCTCTGGTAAACTCCATGCCCGGGAGAGGAAAGGCATTTTTGGATAATGACAGTGGCCACACACAATTATGAGAGTTGACATGTTGTATGTTTATATTGACAACTTTTCTTAAGGGATGTACTCACTTTTGTTTCCAGGAATTTAGCTTTTAATGGCTATATTTTGAGTTATTTTAAGGGGAAAGTGAATTAACTCTGTCATATATGCTGCAGATAGTCAACTTTTCCTTGTGTCAAAAATTATTTTTTCAGAGTTATCGCGTGAAGAGATATACTTAAATATTTGAAGAAATGTGAGAGGTGTACTCACTTTTGAGATGCAGCGTGCATAAAGATTACCAAGCGTATCATATACTTGATCCAGTATATTTAAAATGAGCACGTGCATAAAAATTAAAATAACTATTATATACTTAGTCCAAGACAATGCTGGGTATATTGCTATATAGTTGTAGAACACAAGAAATTATCTGGTATTTATCTGTATATCAATCTATATTTATAGATATGTGTATCTTCCGATCTAGCTATCATTCTTGATCTAGTTATGTATTAATCTATCTCTGTCTGCCTATCTATCTAACTGGCGAGATAAAAGAGATGAGATGTGAAGTTATGTTTTGATAAAAGTTGTCGAAACATATTGAGTTGTAAAAGGGACAAGATGCACCGGAAGCTCTAATAATTGCTTACTGGAAAGACGTGTTTGTTATCACGTGTTCAGGTTGGCTGGGAAAAGAGTCAAGTTGGAATTGGGATGTTGATAGGAGCGGATAATAGTTAATGCTTGTCTCCCACCTTGGGAAGGAGCTGACGTGTCTAAAAATTGGAGACTAGAATTAACCACCCAAGCAACAATACTCTCTTTCCATTCTTCTACAATCGACACCTAGAAAGTGAATACAAACTATATTAATACCAACTATCGCCTTGGAGTTAAATGCATTCGTTCAAACAGGTTCCTACTTCGCCCCAAGAAGATATGAATATCAGGTGGGCCATAAGACTAACGACGCAGGTGAAATGTTGAAAAAGCTTTGTCGAAATACAAGCATGTTTTATGGTGGGTGTGACACACACGCACACAAAACATTTAGACGATCACCGAACATAAATAGACTGCTATACGATACATAGGATTCATATATTGAAGAACTCCACACAAAAGACATTGAGCAGCACAAAACGTATAAAGGCCCCACCTCACAATATAAGGTTAGTATATAGCTTTTTAAAAAATACCTTTTATAGGCATATGTTTCTTTCTTTCTTTGTATTGTATGAACTTAACATTTAAGAAGATAACGTTTTTCAACGTTTCGTTTGCGTTGAGAGATTTGAAAATCACATGCAAATTGTAGTATGACTAACGGAGCGGTGGGCACCCGGCTTTGCCTGTCGTAAAATACGCTTAAATATGATAGTTTAATTCGTCCAGATTTCGTATATATTTTTATAGACTAGTGATTTCAAAAGTAAAATAAAACTATTTGGATGCCATCAGCTAGAATCAAAATCGAAAGAAAAGCTGCAGCATTTAGAGCTGGTGACGTTACCACTGTACTCACCGAGGCACATTTGAAACAGTTAAAAATAAACTAATGTACAAAATGTATAAGGATTAAAAAAAAATGCACTTTATTTTTCCTTAAAAAATAGTTTAATTGGCTAAAGACCCCTAAAATGAAAAGTCCAGAAAAATGCCATCATTTGTGGCCCCTAGCGCCGCTCTGCGACTTTTGGTTTCGGTAGACATAAAGTTTAAAAATAGTGATACAGACGGGCAGACAAATCAAATCGATTAATTGCCTGATTTTGGTAAGGGGCTCACCACAGTATAAAGTCAGGAAGCTTCGCATGCCTCTTTGCAGTGAGTTAGTCCACACTACTTTGTAGTTTACGTTGGAATGTAGAAAATATAATGTTTCTTTCATAAATTGTTTTTATATATAATGACTTGAATTAAAGTTAAAATGCACAAGCAACGTATTAGGTATAAATTGCACTCGAAACAACACCATTCACTTTGAAAACTCCACTGTCTTTTTAAAGAACGAACTGTTAAATTTATAAAAGAGTATTTTCATAATGGTTCGAATAAAAGTTTAAAATACGCAAGTCAAGTATTATGGCTCAATTGTGTTCTAAACAAAAGCATGTATTCTAAATGAACCCGTCTTATCAAAGGCCATACTATTGTTTTTTTAGCCACGTCTTTCAAGTTTTTCGGTGATAATCCTTCTAAAATTCACTTGTGATGTTAGGTTGTATGAAAGTTTTTACTTGAGTGGAAATAGTTTTTTTTCAGTGATCGATTGTCAATATTTATCGAAGGAATTCTGATACAAAATTTACGTAAAGACACTCCGCGACACATCAAGTACATTTGTGTGAAATTAAAAAAAAATGGTCCGCCGTTTAGGTGTTTTTAGCCAGCAAACTTACAATCGCACAGCCAAAGTAACTTTTATATAACAATAGAAATTCTTCTTTACCCTTGGGAATAGCATGTTTTTTTTATTGAGAAGTGTAATCTTTCCCTCCGATAAGAACTCATTATCTCAGAAGTCAAGTGGGCTATTTTTCTGTTCAATTTACTTCTAATGGAACAGGTACATGTTTATTTATTTCTCACTTAAGAACTGTAATATACAATTCCGCGATAAAATCCCTTCTAGCTATCATCAAATAGAAGAACAAGTGATGAATTTCTACCTCTCATACTATCTTATAAGCGATATAATTCTATTGTTTATACCTTTAACAAGATTACTTCTATCTACTTCTGTTTCTAAGAGTTTTCTTTTTGCGGGGGTTACTTTATTCTAATCAACTAACTTATTTTTGTTGATTTTATGGTGTTTGTATCCAAATAACCAAATATTTGTAAATTTCATGTTCACACACTGTCTTTATCTTCTCTTGGTTGGGCAGTTCTATACGCTCTGGTGTCTCTAGTTTTCTTTTTTTCATTCTTAGTAAGTTCTCATTTTCCATATCAGATTCCGTTCCAACGCCCTTTGGTTCGCTTTATCTGCTTTTCTAGTTTATTTTTCGTTTATTTTTTTTTTACACATAACTCTATCTGATTCATATAACATGTGTTTTACAGTAATTCAAGTAATCGCAACTGAAACCTAACTTCAAAAATGTTCTATCTTAAGTGAGAGAAATACTGAATCCAATATTTTTGTCTATCTAAGATAAGCTGTGACCAAATTGTGTCGTAATAATAAAGATTTTCTGCTGAATTTGACTTCCGGTTTCTGCTGTCAATTGAAGTAGATACTTATATATGATCCATCGGATATAAAAGTCATTCTTACAACGACGAAGAATTACTTTTACATTATATTTAAGGCGCATAATGATTAATAGGAAACGACCATAACTTGCTTGTCGCTATCATCTGCATCGCAGAAATCAAAAAGCCTGCAAATTTCCATGTAGTTTCGTCTAATAGAACTAAACGTACGATCATTTCAATATTACATTTGACAAGTTTATAAGTTTCAAATCTCGGCGACTATTAATCAAAATCAAACAATGAAAGTTTGTTGGAAATCTAATGACCTGACTGGTGCAGTCGGTTATTTGACATTTTCCCTTAAAGTCAAATGTTATTTTTTAAACAAAGATCACTTTTTCATATGAATCTAACGTAAAATGAGCACCCATTTATGCCCTTAGGCTATGAAGTGGGTGTTTATTTGACGTTAAATTAATATAGAAAAGTGCCCCTCACTTTTTAAAAATATGAATTATTCATATAATTGAAATTATTTGTTTCCTGGAATTTTAACTGTTTTTTTTTCAGCACCCTTGAAAATATATAATAGTGAAATTTTTAAAGGATTTTTTCTGACTGGAAAAATACTGTACCTTTACCAATATTTCAATCATAGTCATTTGTTTTCCTAGTTTTGCATATGAATTATTAATATCTAATATTTTCCCAAAACCCAATGCAGTGAGGGATATGAGACTAAAATTTGTTGCTATGGTTTCAAATGATCTGAAATAACAACAAGGGGAGACTTGTTTCATCAACTCTTCGCTTTCATAAGTAAAGTACATTTCACAGTTAATAAAAAACTATTTTATACTGGAGATATTCGTAAGTGCACTCTTTTTCCATAAGAGGGGAGAAATATTATATGAGAAATATTTGGATTCAAGTCTCACCTTTGGATTCAAGTCTCACCTTGTTATTTAAGATTATTTGAAACTATAGCAGAAACTTTAAGCCTGCCCTCCGTCATGTCAGATGTTTTCAGAAATATCTATCTATCTATCTATCTATCTATCTATCTATCTATCTCTCTCTCTCTCTATATATATATATATATACATATATATATATATATGTATGTATATATATGTATGTATGTATGTGTGTTATGTCAGGTCATGTCATATGCTACTGGTACCATGTAACCCAGTATTACCTGCCTCATGGTCGGGTCACCGGCGACTAAACTGGTTCCCCCACCAGACTTGTTTGGTGAGGAGGGCGGCTAGTCTCCCTGAAGGATTAAAAACAAGACCTTCCAAAGGGCGAATATACTCTTTTCTGGGTCAACGGCCAACTAGCACCGTGTATATTTGTGTTTGTGTATATGTGTATTGGGGTGGAGAGGGCTCCCGTAAGCCGTGGTGAAGGCAACCTTTCTAGGAGAAGCAAATCTCTGATTCAAAAAACCATAAAGCGGAAGACCAGTACCCGCATTAAGCTGGTTTGCAGTTTAATTCGTTGATGGCTATCTTGCTCTTGCTTGTTGCTGGATCTCAACATTTTGAACAGAGAGAGAGACTTAGCTGTCGTACAAAGCTAAGACTCTGTAACATCATCTTTGTATAGATACTCCCTCAGGCATTTGGGCTCATGAATTTAAAATGTTTGAGGGAGTGGCACTCGTCTGACAAGACGTTGCAATCATCAATCATGTATGTGTGTGTGTTTTTTTAGTCTCTCTGCATCCCTTTCCTGATTTTGCAACGTTATCGTAGTCTAATTTGTTTCACTATTTTTACGCCAGATAGATTCCTTGTGACTGGTGACTTCCACTCTTAGATTCGAACTGTCTAACTAGTCTCTTCTCTGACTAACTCTTAACTTCTTATCCATCTACTACGTCATTATCTAGCACGTAGTATAAATAATCAGTAACCTGATCTATGACACGTATTCACATCGTTATTTATGAAAGCTACATTCCGAAGTTTGTTTCTAAATTTATGGAATTCAATTACATAATATTTTTGTTCCAAATTCATCCGTGCAATTGCACATTCGTATTCAGGAACCTTTACATTAAGATAATAATAATAATAATAATAATAATAATAATAATAATAATAATAATAATAATAATAATAATAATAGTCGCCACGGTGATTTGGCGATACCTGGGAGTGCTAATAATTAGAGTTGTGACAACAGCATATTCTTTTCATTCTTTTGACTCTCGGGTATATATCGGGCACAGTTAGACTCAGTTAATCAATCAAGAACCACACTAATCTATCTAAAAACATATAAAATATTAACGGATATATACTCCAGAATCAAAATAATGAGAGAATATTCTGTTGTCACAGCCCTACGATTAATACAAGAAAAGAATAACATTTAGGTAATGGTACCCAAGCGAGTAATAACTAGGGCTATGAAAAGATATTATTCTTTTCATTATTTGGACTCTCGAGTATATATCAGTTAATATCTTATATGTTTTATATAGAGTGAAATGACTCTCGATTGATTAATGTGTCTACCTGTACCGGATATATACTCGAGAGTCAAAACAATGATAAGACTATTCTCTTGTGATAGGCGTATTTATACCACGGACTCACGACCTGAATTTTTCAAGTTTGATTCTTATCGGTTTCATAAAAAAACACACTTTGGCCTATGATGTATCATAGCTTTTCGTTGTCCCTTTCGTAAACAATACTACCAGGGACGATATAGGGAAGTCAACACCACAATAAAATGCATCTGCTGCACGGGAACTCAATGTATTAAACAAAAAAAAAATCGATAATGACATATGATTAACTATCTCGGCTGTTCCCTGCAGTCTTTTCTATAATCAGAGATGCGGTTAGACTATCTCTGCTCTATCGTAGTTTCTAAGGGAATAAGTTTGGTTTAATCTATTTGTTATATTACAAAGACATTTACCGCACGAAGTGTTATTTTCAGTTCAAATTTCTTTTTTTATAATTAACGGTTTCTGCTTCGTCTACAGAACGGCAGCGGCCCTCAATATATTATCTCATCTAATGGTGCTTGTCCTCGTTTCGCATAGCATAAAAGACGTCTTATTTTCGCAATATTTAGAAAAGCTTTTTTCGTCCAATTGACCATGTTTGATTATGCAATAGATAGACAGCAGGGACCGGAAGTCAAAACAAGTAAACCACATCGATTACCATTGAAAAACTTGACTTCCCATACAAACTCAAAAGACTTTACTTTTTTTCTGTGTGAATGAAATGAACTGCGATTTTCAAGAATAAAACGTTTTAATAACTTCTTTTGCTCAACACACTAACATGACACCGCTCTTCCCCATGATGTTAGATGGTCATTTTTAAATTCTGTATCGACAAATACTTATCATATACGGTCCTCGAATAATCGGAGTTTTTCGTTCGATTCACAATTCCTATCTTTTCCTAATGCACTTCACACTCATAGGCGAGTAAATTCTACACTTCTATAGTTCATATTGTGTATATTGATGTTATTAAAAAAAAAAAAGTTGTTGCATACTAGCATGACCCGTTACTCGGCGTTGCCCCAGAAAGTGTAAAATAATGTGTAGTAAAAATATATATTTATGTAATAAAAATGTTTGATATAATGACTGTATTGTGCGAACAAAGACACAACATTAATTTGGAGTATTCTTAAAAAAACAAATAACGCAATCTTTGTCTGATCCTAAAAATGATTATTTTAGTTTGAAAAAAAAAAACGTGTTTTCGGATTACATCTCCAACATCCGGACATCATTTTATAAAAAAAAACAAAAAAAAAACTATAGAGTGACACCTACGTACAGACATGACAACAACGTAATAGCATTTTTTAAACTTTTTTTTTACTTCCGGTTCCCACGTACCATTTAGCTGGATAATAATATATGGTCCAGCGGTTGAGAACTGGATTTGCACATTATTTGAAATGTAACGTGGTCGATATATATAAACAATCGAGATACACACTTCGTGTACTGACAGTTTTTTCCACTGAATCAGCAGATATCTATTTACAAGAATTTTTCAAAGTAACATCCTGAGTCTTGTTCCAAATTTTCTCATAACTGCAATGTGCTGAAAGAATATGCCGTGTCGAACAATGTTACTATGTTCTTGTTTGACTAGATTTTAGATGCGTATTTTCCTGTCGTTCTGGGCCAATGTATATAATAAATTTATCACTGTTTTTATTATCCTTTTTTCTTTTCTTCCTCCTCGCTTAAACCTCATCTCGCAAACGGTCCGTTTTTTTTTGTATACATTGTCTATTATTCTGTTGTTTCCATACACTCGTTCCTGCTTTGGTAGAAAATAAATACATACACGTTTCAAAGAGTTCCATATTCTGCTTCTCATTGCTATCTCCTGCAGTATGCATAAACCGAATGTAAAAAGATCAAACAGTTGTTACTATAACCGACAATTAAGTTATATCAAGCCTGAACATCGAGTGCGTTTAACCTTTATATGAGGTTATTTATACGTTAAACGAAGAAAGAATTGGCAGTTACCTTATAATTCTCTCTTATATCCTGCTATTCGAATACTTTTCTTATATAAGCAGTTATGTATGCTGTTCCATTCGCTTCACTGTGATAGATGTGGGGAAAAATGATTTATTCTTAGCAGAGATATTTATTTTCGCACGGTCGATAAACATCAGGTTATATTCAATAGATAAATTAGAATCCGAGCCTGTAACTAAAGTCACTCTGATTAGAGAAATAGGCGGAATAATATCAGCTTGATTACACGCAGAATGAATAAGTTGCATTCCAGTGGGAGATAATGATTTCTTTTTATTTCTGCATTTACTCGGGTAAGATTACACTGGTTTTCATTAAGCACAATCCAAGTAATCGAATACACTGTTTTTTTAAGGTTCCGTTATCTACACGCTTATTAGGTTAGTATGCTTTTTTTTACTTTAAAAATGGTAGAATATTGATTAGTTACTTAGAGTATTTAAACTAACTGTTATGTTTGCAGTTTGAACCAAATAACGTATAAGGAAATACAACTAAAACTAAACACACAAAGGTAGATCAATAAGAAGTGTATTAGGAAAAGTATATTCACAGTATATTTAAATAATTTTTGTCAGGTAAGAGAGTCTTGGCTGGAGAACATATCTGCTCTCGGCTCGGCTTTCGGTGGCTTCTGGTTAACACACACTCAGACTAACTGAGTCTTGTTATTTATGTGTAATATTATCCACATATGTAAAAAGAGTGGGTGCCACCACAACACTTACAATTACAGCTATACCTTGAGATACAATGCAATCAGATGCGATTTTTTTTATATACGACGACTTATTGTGTCTATATCTATGCCATTCAATTTAAGGATGTTTTAAGATACGATTTAAGAAATCGCGCGACAACAATGAAACACAAAGAAGCCGAAAAATACAAGAAAGAAAGCCACCACAAATTAAAACACTAAGAAAGAAAATTAGTGGGTGTCTGTGTGGATGTGTGTGTGTTTTGTGTGCATCATAGGCTATGCTGCTCCTAATTTACTTTTTTATCTCTTCCCCCCTCTGCTAACCTTCGCCAGCTGCTAATACCTTGTAAATTGGTTACAAATTTTCCTTATTATTAATTGTTTCATTTATATTAAGACTTCAATATATAGCATTGAGTAAGTCAATTTACTCGTATTAGATTCCATTGTTTTTTATTAAGAACGAACATAGATGTATGGCGTTGCCCGAATATTTAGAAGTATGTGTCTGACAAACAAAAAGGTGGTAGTAGGCAGGAAGATTCGAACCATGTACGTGAAGGAGGAAACGAACGTGAAAAAAGTGACGTCTTTGCTGTTGCGCCCATTGCCAAACCGGAAGTGACGAATGTTTAAATTAACGCTCGTCAATCGGAAAAAAAGTGTATGCCTTTCGATAATATCGGCAAAAACAGTGACTCTTTCCTTTGAGGTGAGAGAATACATGTTTTTAGCCATTTTTCGATATTTGGTGTCCGAACAATCGCGCTTTAAAACAATACCGATTAAGTGAAAATCTGTCGTCTCTATCGAAATTTTAAGGCGGACATTATGATGATTGCAACGTCTTGTCAGACGAGTGCCACTCGCTCAGACATTTAAAATCCATGAGCCCAAATACCTGAGGGAGTATCTATACAAATATGATGTTACAGAGTCTTAGCTTTGTACGACAGCTAATGTCTCTCTCGGTTCAAAATGTTGAGATCAAGCAACAAGCAAGAGCAAGATAGCCAGCAACAAATTAAACTGCAGACCAGCTTAATGCGGGTACTGGTCTCCCGCTTTATGTTTTTTTTTAAATCAGAGATTTGCTTCTCCTAGAAAGGTTGTCTTCACTACGGCTTAAGGGAGCCCTCTCCACCCCAATACACATATACACACACACACACAAATATACACGGTGCAAGTTGGCCGTTGACCCATAAAAAGAGTCCATTCGCCCTTTGGAAAGTCTTGCTTTTAATCCTTCAGGGAGACTAGCCGCCCTCCTCACCAAACAAGTCTGTTGGGGGAACCAGTTTAGTCGCCGGTGACCCGACCATGAGGCAGGTAGTACTGGGTTACATGGTACCAGTAGCACATGACATGACCTGACATACATACATACATACATAAATAAATTTAAACAGGCAGTTGCCATATATATTATAGACAATTCAAGTAACTGACTACGCTGCTCCTATACCTCATTCTTAGATTTAACGATATTTTAAAGAAAAAAATCGTAAAAATGGCGTTACACCAGAAGTAATAAAACGAAAAACCAAGAAATACAAAAGGAAAAGAGACCCTAAAAAACGCAAAGCAAAAAATATACGTGTGTTGCTTTTGTGTGTATCATTGGCTATGCTGTTTCAGAAATCTTTCTTTTTCTTTCTGTGCCCCTTACTCTTTCTGGCTCACCTTCGTTAGCCGCTCACCCCTAGTAAATTAGTTACAATTTTATTCTTTGTTTACATTAGTTCTTTTTGTTATTATGCGATTCAATTGAAAAGCATTTACTAAATTCATTACCATGTCGTGTGTGTGAGAGAACTTTGTTTCTCCCCGCCTCGTCCTTGCATGCATCCTATGAGATAGCATTCGCCTAATCGGTGAGTGCAAATCTACTTTTTTTTGTTTTTATTAATAGTTGTTGTTATATATTAATTACCGTGTCATTACTTAGGTATTTACCATCATTTAGAGGTTGTTGAGTGCAATTTGAGTATAATTTAGAAATTGTTTCCGGTACATTTCTTACCCTTGATACGGATAAATTGTTTTCTTTAATTGAAATCGTTATCACTGTCTTGAGATACATATTTTTCGAGATGCGTAAGAGGTTATGCAACGAGTAATATGTGTATCCCAGCTATTACTGTAATAATATATAATAATCTTATTAAAGAATAAAATTATTTACATTTAATTTATTTTGAGAGCTGTAATATCCAAAGGTCGGTTTTGCTCTTTATTTGATTATGTAATAAAATATATTATACGTTCTTTTTATGTTATAAATATCTTGTATCAAAACAACGTTCGACGGCCACAGAATGGACTACATTCGAATTTTACTTTGTAAAAAACAAATTCTCAATACTGTATATTTTGCTGTTTATTTCCTGGTTTATATGAGCAAAATGAAGATGTAAAATTCTTTGAAAACAAAACATATGTGGTAAAATGTCTAAGGGGATTACTGATTAATTTCATGAATTATGCAAAAATATTATATAAAATGATTCTTCATTATGAACCGATTTAATAAATATAAAAACTTTTTTTTCATCATCATCATCAACGCTCTGATCCCCATCTGGCATCAATTGTGATGGATGGCTCTCGTCTGGGTGAGACTCCGTGTTTTTACAAGCTTCTGGGTTTGACCTTTACTCCTGATCTGAAATGGAACACGTACATCAAGTCTGTTGCCAAGGTCGCTGGAAAGATGGTGGGATCCTTCTACCGCTCCAGAAGATATCTCACTACTGATGCAATTATCTATCTATATAAAAGCCAAGTACGTCCAAGGATGGAATACTGTTGCCATATCTGGGCAGGAGTTGCCAAAAACAGCCAATCATGCCTTGACAGAGTCCAAAATAGACTTCGTGGCTTAGTGGGGGATGCCATTTTCTCTACCCTGCAACCCCTCTCTCACAGAAGAGACGGTGCGAGCCTATCCTTGTTTTTTCGTTATTTTCATGGCAGGTGCTCGTCTGAACTCCAATCACTGGTCCCCCCTCGCCAATCTTGCACGAAAAACACCCGTCTAGCTGAATCCACTGTGAAAAATTTCCCCCACTCTATATCTGTGTCTAAATCAAAACGCGGATTCCATGAACAAAGCTTCTTTCTTAGAACTGCACGCCTGTGGAACTCTGTTCCGTCTGCCTGCTTCCCTCCGGACTACAACTTGGATGTCTTCAAGTCTAATGTTAACAAATTCCTAATGAACCGCCCCCTTAAGTAAACACTCCATCAAATCTCCACACTAACGTAATGTACTTGCAATAACCCTTATCCCTGAGTGGCTTCCGGGCCTTGATAAGTAGTGATCACTGTGTAAAAAAAAAAAAAGAAAAACTTATTTGCAAGATTAGCACATAAGTGGTTGGGCCAAACTGGACAGTTTATAGCTGGTATGGTATATGATAAAAAAACTACTATATACTGAATGTAAGCAATCGAAAGGATATATATATATATATATATATATATATATATATATATATATATATATGGGTGTGTGTGTGTGTGTGTGTCTCTGTGTCTGTGTCTCTGTGTCTGTGCGTGCATATATATATATATATATATATATATATATATATATATAACTACTTAATTTACTCACATAAAATTAATATACGAAAGTATAGATTTATGCGTAAACTTTAAGTATTTACTTCAAAAGTGCTCAATACATAGGTAGAGCTAGTTAATAATTTATAAAATATATATGGCGATAAAGCTACACTGAATATCCCGCGTTTCATCCACTCTAGGACTCTTCAAGCTTATGCGCCTAAGCCTGAAGTGTCCTAGAGTGGATTAAACGCGGAATATTCAGTGTAGCTTAATCGCCATATATATTTTATAAATTACTATATATATATATATATATATATATATATATATATATATATATATATATATATATATATGTGTGTGTGTGTGTGTGTGTGTGTGTGTGTGTGTGTGTGGGTGTGTGTATGTGTGTCTCTGTGTCTCTGTGTCAGTGCGTTCATATATATATATATATATATATATATATATATATATATATATATATATATATACAAGACAACCCGTGACCCGTTGGGTCAGTATGTTATGTTAGGAATGGAATTAATGTATGAGACTGACACATGTGACGTAAAGAAAATAGTTTTTTGTGACATAACGGAAACATTTCCATGAAACTATATTAAAATGAAAAAAAGAATATTGACAGAGTTCTATGAGTCGTTCTGTTCATAATTGTTTATTTAACAAAAAAAAAACTAAACGCCATTGAATTATAAGTGGTTCGTCATACTTATAGTTAAATGTGCACTGAAAAGATACCATACTACTTAAAGGTAAATTCAAATTTTGATATATTTTTTAATTTAAACGCGAACAAAAATATCTATTCGATGTCTGAAAATTTACACAATAAAACAATACCTTTTGTTGTCGCATTGATTATTTATTTGCAACGCAAATTAAAAATAAAACATATTTTCGGGGTTATTTATTTATGTTGGTAGTGTAGAAAAAATGTATGCGTGTTTTTTAAGAAAGGTGTATTATAAATGAAGAATAAATTAAAAAAAAGAATATAGTGGGTAAATCGTCGGTGTAAAATGCTCTTATGGTTGTCAAAGGGTTAAAGTAGATTTATTAGTAAGAAAATTACGTTAAAATAATTTAAACGTAATACTGAAATAAACGATGGTTCTATTGTTATTAAGGTTCCATAATACTAATACATACTAATGTGTTTCACGATCCCTCAGCAGTTGGTGTTAATGAAATTGATAGCCTACGACAATGTGGTGTCGTATTCAGAAAAGATCGTTTGCCTAATCTAGACAAGGTACAGTTGGCTATCGCAGAAGTAAGATAAGAGGTGTGAATATTTCTTATGCTATCCTTGGTTTTGCTGAGAAGTAGGCACTCCTATTTCACAGGATTCGATTGATGGTGTCTTGGTTAGGAAAGGGACTGATAGATATTTGTGGGATCACGCTGTTGGAAACTGCTGGTAAGGTTTTCGCACGTCATGATGTTTGTCTAAAATATATTCCAAAGTTACAAAGTGGATTTACGTCTGGAAGAGTGACTATGGACATGATTTTTTTTCGGCCGAGTAACTACAGAACAAATCATGGAGCATCTGATATCCCTTTTTGCGGATCTGGCCAAAGAATTTGACACCATCAACAGGGATACAATCTGGTTGATCTTAGGGAAAGTAGGGTGTCCTCCAACCATTGCAAGAATATTCAAGGAACTGCACACGGACATGAAATCTCGAGTCAAGTTTAACCGAATATTGTCTGATTAAATCCTAGTTAACGATGACGGCAAACAAGGTGATATTCCTGCCCCTACATTGTTCGCAATATTAGTGCTGCTCTACTTGCTCATACGTTTGAGGATTGTGATAAGAGTCTCATTCTAAACTTTGAACCACAGGTCGCAGTTTTAATCTTAGAAGGTTTAATGCCAGAACCAAGCTGTATCATGTCTTCGTAAAGGTGCTACTGTATGCAAAAGATATTTTGTCGCACACTGAGACTAATATGCCGCATATAATGGATCGATTTGCTGACTCTTGCTTTGCCTTTGGTGAGTCTTTTTACAACAAAGATGATGTTCACTCCTGGACTGGGGCTGTTATAGTCGGAGACGAACCTCATGGTCTCTGGTTCTAGGTTAGAAGTACTCGATTCGTTTGTCTACTTTGGTAATTCTCTTTCAAGAGATGGAAATCTTGACAATGAAATCTGGAGACGAATCCAGAAAGCCGCTGTAACTTGTAGAAAGTTAGAGAATAGAATGTGGTCTGACCTTGGCATCACAGACCGGAAAATGATCTCCCTTTACAAGACCTGCGTGCTAACTACATTGATAGATTCGTCGGCGGCAGTGAATTGCCTCAAAGGTACATTAAATTGTTTGAACGATTTCAACTAGAGAAAATAAAGCAGGCCCACAGCAATCTGAAGCAAGAGCTTTGAAAAGGCTTAAATGATGGTCTTAACCATAAAACAGGGAGCTGAAAATGCGATACTTGTAGACGGGTCCTTCTACGTCAACCACTGTAACTCACACAAAACCCCCCTTCAGGTGAAATTTATTCCTATAAGACCGCACCAAACGGTTTGTTTTATATGCAGAAAAGTTTGCAAGTCCACCACTGGTTAAGGAAGACATGATTGTTCATAGGAATACTCTTCAACCTCCAAATGAAGTTAACTAATTCGGAATTGCAAAATGTGTATGTCATAACTGCTTCATGACGTGCAAATCTGCGGCAGGACTACAGAGTCATCTAAGATGGGATAGGCGACGAGATGAAAAGAACTCAATATGACGAGGATCATCTGGAAAGATGCAGCAATCATCATTATATATATATATATATATATATATATATATATATATATATATATATATATATATATATATATATATATTGTGGTCGTGTGTGCTTATGTGATAATAAAAGGATAAAAAATCCGACGATAACATTTTAAATTAAAACGAAATACTATTTTTAAAATCTGAAACTTTTGGAGTTATGTTGGGTAATCAAAAGAGAGATACATATCGTTTCGTCTCCTTCTTTTCGTAATTATTTAATTCATAAATCAGTTTATACTCTCTTTTTAACTTAAACGTATTATAATTCGCTTTCGAGATAATGTCGAATCCTCAGAGGAGTATAAACACTATTTCCGGTCCAACATCCTGACATGAATATATGAATGTTTACTTTCAATTCAGATAAAAGGGCCTCACATCCATACGCATAAAAGGCTTAGAGATGTTGACAACAAACAGTGGCTATTCTCATTATCCTGAAACAAAATTATCATACCTCACAGGAAAATACAGCCTACAAACGAAATCGTTAATTAAATTACTACAGAAAAGGTGAAATACGATCTAAATTACTACTCTGATTACCCGGCACTTACTGAAAGCTGAAGGAAAATTTTAGCATTTTTACTTGCCACTGGAATTACGCAGAGATGTGGCTAGGAATTGCACGACCTTCGTCTTACATTTACACGTGCAGCTGCCAGTAAGTGGAGAAAAAACGGAAGCATCGATTACACCCTGTCAGAATTCTTTGAAGCATGTTATCGGATACGCCTAGTAGAAGCTCCCGAAATTTATCAATATCTTTAAATAATCATCATATCGTATGACTCCAAATATTCTATTGTTAGTACTGGTTTCCCCGATAATTTACTAGTAAGAATTATTTCTAGAAAGACACTGAGAATTACGGGAGAGACCACGTAAATGTTGCCAAAATGCTATTTGCTATTTCTGTGAATTTTGTGTGACGAACTGGATTCGAACTTGGACATTCAGGTTGTTACTCCGTGCCGATAACAGTTTAGCAACATCACCTGCTGTTTACATTTCTACGGGAAAGTATTTATGTGGAATGAAGTAGATTAGAACTTAGCACACCATGATTGTACGTCCGTGTCTTTAATTACTCAGCCAAAACCACCTCCCTTCTGTTAATCCCAAGGAAACTACAGATAATGTGAGTCCGCCTATTTAACGTTCTATTGTGCTTTCTTAACTTTAAACATTACCTCTTGTTCATGTGGCATAAAAGCATATAAAGATTAGGCAACATAAAGAGGGCTGGATATTGGAATTATGGTGCGTAACCAATTTTATTGTTAAAAAAGAATGCTGGAATTAGCATTCCAATGTTGAACATAAAAAAATTGATCTTTGAATGGTATAAGATCTGAAGTAGAAAATCACGTGTTCCGAATATAACAAAATCATTTTATTGTTGCGTTCAACTTTATACGACCGGATCTTGAATATTTCCTTTCAAAAACTATTAGCACCACCTGTCTACTTATGTGGAACTTTTATATATATTTTTTAAATCTCAAAACAGAATTCACTCTATGACGAGAACACATGCATCTACGAATAAAAAGCAACCTCATGGATTTTTTTTTCCTGAAATTTTAAAATATGAAAAATAACGTCTAAAACATCTGCTGGTATTTGGATGAAATAAGAAATAACAATGGATAGTGTCAATATACGTCGAATTAATGTACGCGTTTAATGCGGAAGTGGCGTTTCAAATTTTAGCGTTATAGAAGAGTGGGATTTGTTTTCCATACAATTTCATACAACAAAGGACGGCTCTTTTTCTCTGGTCACTGGTTATCTGCTGTAGGAGGGGTTCAGCACATATTTTTTTAGGAAAAAAACGCTCCAAAAACCAGACGCCAATGCAATCCGTGTGGGAAACAACGAAACAACACTTTAAAAAGAGCGTGTGAACAGGCTGACGATGGCGTTCAGCATGTTCGAAAGCACGTTCAACACTACGAGGAAGAGGACAAACTACGGAGAAGACAATCAAATAAGTGACGCGGTTGAATTCTCAGCCGTAACGAGAAGTTACGTGTAGCGTGAGAATGAGGAAAACTTTCGCTGTTACAAAAAGAGTCGAGTTATTACTTGTTTTATGTTCCTTGCAACGTACTCTGCTACAATGTGTTGGGGCTATGTGTGTAAACATGTATTACGTTAGAGTGAGTAATCGGAAATTAAGCGTATTTTTTATTTATTGTGGTATGCATAATAATGCATAAAAATTAGATGTTATTGAAATTTACAGAACGACTTCTGTACTCTTTTGTCCTTTTTCATTAAACTAAATTAAACTCGAGATCTGCAAGATTTCACAGGTTTACGCTAAGGTGATGAGTTTTTTTTTTTTAACTACTATGAAGATCAGTGTAGTAATGTGCCATGTACGTGGTAGTTTCCTTCTGCTTTGACAGATTATAGATACCCATTTATGGTAGCACATCTAAGACAGTAAACGACCAAGTTCTCTCTGATTCTCTCTCCTCTGATCTTGAGCACATGGTACAATGGGGAAGGGAGTGGCTGGTTACTTTTAATGCATCTAAAACCAAGCTTCTCTCTTTACATCATCAACATTCTGATCCACACCTAGCATCAATTAAAATGAATGGCTCTCATCTTCAGGAGGCCTATAGTTTTGACAAGCTTCTGGGCTTGACAATTACGCCTGATCTTAAATGGAAAACGTACATCAAATCTGTTGCCAGGGCCGCTGAAAAATGGCGGGATCTTTCTATCGATCCAGTAGATATCTCACTGCTGATGCTATTCTCTATCTATATAAGAGCCAGGTACGTCCAAGTATGGAATACTGCTGCCACATCTGGGCAGGAGCAGCTAGAAAGAACTTGTTCTGCCTTGATAGAGTTCAAAATAGACTTCGTAGCCTCGTAGGAGATGTCCTTTTCTCTTCCCTGCAACCTCTATCTCACAGAAGAGATGTTGCGAGCTTGTCTCTGATGTATCGTTATTTTCATGGAAAGTGTTCGAGTGAGTTTCAGTCTATGGCCCCTCGTCACCAAACTTTCACAAGAAACACACGTCTAGCTGAAACCCTATCAATAGTTTCTCCCACTCTTTATCTGTGCCTAAACATAAACGTAGATTCCATGAACAAAGCTTATTTCTTAGAACTGCACGCCTGTAGAATTGTCTTCCGTTTTCCTGCTTTTCAGGTGACTACACTATGGTTGTCTTCAAGTCTAACGTAAACAAGTTCTTGATGAGCCGTTCCATATCAGTTAACAAATTGATCGAATTTTAATTACTAATATTTCCAATTTCTAGTGTACACTCTTTATCCCTTATCCTGGAGTGGTCTCTTGGCCTTGATAATGTGGTGATGCCTGTGTAAAAAAAAAAGAAAAAACCTGCGCGTTGATTTTTGTGACGAGTGTTGTATAATCCCTAACCAAATCTCTCCTGAATCGGCATTGTTAAATTAATGGCAGGTAGCGGTTCAGGACGATTAGAAATAATGCCTGGGTTAGAGGAGTGCGCATACAGCGCCTAGAATTCCAAAATTGTCACTCATCTGGTACTTGCCAGCCTCCAGTTTCTTAACTTTTTTTGTGTTCCAGGATTTATTGTTTTTACATAAGTATGCACATGAATGTTTCTTACAAAGTAGTTATAACTTATCAAAGCCCAGAGGCAATTCAAGGATATGAGTTAATGAATGTACCTTAGTCAATGGAATATATAATCGTTAGTAATGGGAATTTGGTAAATTGGATTACTTAAGCAGATGTGTCATAGGGTACTTGTTCACGTTGGATTTGAAGACGATCGTATTGTAGTCAGATAGAAAGCATGAAAACGGAACAAAGTCTTTTTTTACACAGTGATCACCACTTATAAAGGCCTGGAAGCCACTCAGGGATAAGGGTTATTGCAAGTACATTACGTTAGTGAAGAGATTTGCTGAAATGTTTACTTAAGGGGCCGGTTCATTAGGAATTTGTTAACATTGGACCTGAAGACAACCAAGTTGTAGTCCGGAGGGAAGCAGGCAGACGGAACAGAGTTCCACAGGCGTGCAGTTCTAAGAAAGAAGCTTTGTTCATGGAATCCGCGTTTTGATTAAGGCACAAATATAGAGTGGGGGAAATTTTTCACAGTGGATTCGGCTAGACGGGTGTTTTTCCTGAAAGATTGGCGAGGGGGGACCAGAGATTGGAGTTCAGACGAGCATCTGCTATGGAAATAACGATAAAACAAGGATAGGCTCGCAACGTCTTTTCTGTGGGAGAGAGGTTGCAGGGTAGAGAAAAGGGAATCCCCCACTAAGCCACGAAGTCTATTTTGTACTCTGTCAAGGCAGGATAGGCTGTTTTTAGCAGCTCCTGCCCAGATATGGCAACAGTATTCAATCCTTGGACGTACTTGGCTTTTATATAGATAGATAATTGCTTCAGTAGTGAGATATCTTCTGGAGCGGTAGAAGGATCCCACCATCTTTCCAGCGACCTTGATGTACGTGTTCCATTTCAGATCAGGAGTAAAGGTCAAACCCAGAAGCTTGTCAAAACACGGGGACTCACCCGGACGAGAACCATCCATCACAATTGATGCCAGATGGGAATCAGAGCGTTGATGATGTAAGGATAGGAGTTTGGTTTTGGATGCATTAAAGGTAACCATCACATCTTCCTCCACTGAACCACGCGCTCGAGATCAGAGGAGAGAGAATCAGAGAGAAATTTGTCATTTACAGCCTTTGATGTGTTGCCGTAGAAAGTCGTGTCATCAGCATAGATGTCAACGAATGATTTAAGTATGTGTTTAGGGAGGTCATTGATGTAGATCAGGAAGAGGGTTGGGCCTAGGATTGACCCCTGAGGGACTCCAGCATTTATATTGCAGGCCTCAGATTTTTGTCCATCTACCACTACTCTTATGAGCCTATCGGAGAGAAATGATTTAATGATTGAGAAAACATTTCCAGTTATACCGTAGCTGGAAATCTTGTGATGTAGACCCTTATGGCATACCTTGTCGAAGGCCTTTGATATGTCAAGAGCAATTGCCTTAGAAAGGAATCCTTTGTCAAGAGATTCACATATCCTGTGGGATATAACCGTCAGCACATCTGCGGTAGATCTTGCAGAGTGGAAACATATTGTGTGTCACTAAGAAGGTTATCCCTGCTGAGGTGGGTGACTATTTCTCTATTAAATATGGATTCCAGCAACTTACTCATAACACAAAGGAGACTTATTGATCTGTACTGAGAGGGAGATGACTTATCACCTGAATTCTTAAATACAGGGCAAACTCATGAGGTCTTCCAGGGAGTCGGAAAGCACTTCTCCTTAAGGCAGCGCTTAAATAGTTTCGTAAGTATGGGAGCAAGTTCTGGTTGAAGCTTTTTTAACACTATAATTGGGATGCCACCAGGGCTAGTTGCTTTACTGGAATCTAGGTTCTTTATTAGCTTGGCGACCTCATGCACGGATATTTGTATGTTACATAGCTTGTTCTGTGTTATAGGAGGAAATATGGGGAGTTGATGGACTTCGTCGCATATGGTAGAATTAGCTGCAAAGTTCTTTGCAAATAGTTTGGCCTTGTCTGATGCTGACGAGATGACCTCTGGTCCATTGATAATGGTTGGAATAGAACGCACACTTCTGTTCAGGATCTTATTTGTTATTTGCCAAAACTGGTGGGATCCAAGCCGCTGATCAGCTACCTTGGATTTAACAGACTGGACATATAGTTCTCTTGCATTTTTTATTACTCTTTTACAGTGGTTTCTGGCAGACCTGAAAGCAGCTTTAGTCTCAGTGCATCTATTACGTTGGTAGCTATGGAAAAAGTGATTTCTGTGCGCGATAGCAGCAGCACATTCTGGGGAGAACCATGGCTGGCTGTTAGGTTTTTGTTGGAATTTTTTAGATGGTATGAATTGGTCTATGCCTACAATTAACCATTTGGTCAGATCTGATACTATAGAGGACACATCCTTTTTAAACATGGAGTGCAGAGGTAAATCAGATATGAATGTACGGAAGCTATCCCAGTCAGCCATAGAGTATCGGTATACAGTACGGTGGAGGGGTACGTCTGGGGGCTTCTTACATTTCGTTTTTATCTTAACTGATACGACGGAGTGGTTGGAGGATCATGGAGGAGAATGAACGGAACATGAACATAGCTCAGGGGAAGTTGAGAGAAAAAGGTCTAAAAGGCTTGCATATTGACCGGCTGTATCGGGCACACGGGTGGGTTCGCGAACAATCTGAGTGAGATCATAAACAATGGCAAAATCATGACAAAACCTCCCCTCATCATCTGTCTTATTTGAATGGGTCAGCCATTCCACGTTATGGACGTTGAAGTCACCACATATGTGGATGTTAGCCGAGGGATGTGAAGACAGTATGTGGTCTATTTTCTCAGATATGCTCTTAAAGATAGTAACTCCGCTGTTGTGGGGCCTATAGAGGGCAAATATAAATGCAGTGGTGTTAGCAAGTGCAACCCTGAAACACATATCGGGTAAATTACGATCTTCTCTAGAGATATCCCTGCCACACGGGAAGCCATCCTTAATGTAGGCACATATTCCATGCCCATGGCGATCTTGGGGGTCAGATTTAGCTGTTAAATTTGAGTATCCGTTAATTATTACACAGGCGTGTAGTTCTTAGAAATAAGTTTTGTTCATGGAATCTACCGTTAGGTTAAGGCACATATAAAGAGAGGGGAAATTATTTATAGCTGTTTCAGTAGACGAGTTGTTTTAGCGAAAGTTAATTAAGAGGGGGTCATGCATTTAAGCTAAGCAAGCACGCCGCGAAAATAACTATAGAGTAGAGATAGGCTCGCAAGGTCTCTTATGTGAAAAGGAGGTTGCAGTAAAAAGAAAATGCACCCCCACTAGGCTACGACGTCTATTTTCAACTATGTAAATGGAGGATAAGTGTTTCTAACAACTCTTGTCCAGATGTTGTAACAATAGTTCATTTAATCATAAAGCAATTCTACTTTTAACATTCTTAGTGTTCCACGTCTCACATCTTCTCTTATTTGGAACAAAAGAGACGTTGTCGGGTTGTCTCTGCTGCAACTCTGATTTTAACAATTCATCGTCTAAATAATCATTCATTGTTCCTTTGCACAACATTCACTGAATACACACGTCAAGCTATAACCACTACCTACAATTTCCCCTATCATTTAGTAACTGCACAATCTTATACAAAATTCCAATGTACAATACTTCTTTCCTAGAACTGCCCGCCTGTGGAACTCTGTTCCACTAGCTTGCTTCCCAGCTGATCACAACATAGTCGTCTTCAAAACACTATCATAAAATGTAAGCGAAATTAATCGTTTAGTCCAAAAAATTATCAATAAATTCTCTTGTTCTCTATCTCTGAACTTAAATGTGGATTCCATGAACAAATCTTCTTTCCTAGAACCGTCCGTCCTTGAAACTCTGTTCCGGTGGTCTGCTTATTAACTGACTACACTATTGTCGTCACCAAGTCCAATATAAACAAGATACTTTACTGTCCAAATGACTACAATATACACTTGGACCCTTATAATCGACTGGCCTCCAAGCCGTAATATGTGGTAACCCTTTTTCATCCCCTAAAAACGCTTACATCTAAGAACTGCACGCCTGTGTAACTCTGTTCGGGGTTTCTGCTTTCCAATTGACTACAATATGGCCATCTTTAAATCCAAGGAGAACAAGTATTTTATGAGCAATCCCAATTCACTATATTTTTACTACTAACGATTACTACCATATTTTCTCATTGACTTCCGTATACTCATAAAGAATAATCTTGGAGTAGCCTCCGGAGTTTAAGTTGTGACTCCTTTGTAAAAAAAAGAGCTTAATCAACTGAAATCACGTATGCAAAACATAATAAGTTTCATCTTCCTATTGCAAATATTTATGGTCTGAGAAGCTTAGAAATTAACATATATTATAGACTTGAGTTAGAAGCAGTGATTCGTGATTGCATTCATAAAAATATAAAAAGATCGCCGATCATTCACCACTAACCTTCGAACCAGTTGATGTCAGCACACCGAATTCAAGATAGCGAAAAAGATTTAAGCTACAAAGAGACATATGCATATCCATCACCTTTTCCAAAAGTGTCACCAGTGCATTGATTATGCAAAGAATAAATTCCGCAGTAAAAAAAAAAAAAAAAATATCGGTCGTTCTAAGAGCAATATGTGCATATTCCTATAACTTAAACCATTTTTGTTTAGTTCAAAAACGGCATTACTCTCCTCCCCCTCTTTTTCTCTCTCACTCTCTCTCTATATATACATATATATATATATATATATATATATATATATATATATATATATATATATATTTATATATATGGGTGTGTGTGTATATATATATGTATATATATTTGTATGTTTATTATATATATGGCCATAATATACAGATAGATATGCGTACACACTGATGATTTCTGAAAGGATGAAACTCTAATGTGTGTAGTTATTTAATAATTACTACATTAAATAATTATATATATAATAATAATTTATATATATATATATATATATATATATATATATATATATATATATATATATATATATAGTGGCGGCAAAAAGAAAGTCAGCATTTGTAATTTTTTTCAAAAACTGCTAATTTAACCTAAATTAATTGTAACTGTTTAAACAACAAACACCTCATTTGTTTGCCTTTTATTCCGCTATAATTTTACCCGTTCATATTTGACTTTTAATTTTAATATTCTAGTGTTCACGTCAATCTTATTATACTTTTTCCTACTGTCTGTCTGTGTGTGTGTATGTTTAACGCGGTTTATCTCAGCCAGCAGGCAACCCACCC
>NC_136492.1:10326302-10356302 GCF_053919585.1 Euprymna scolopes | reverse complement strand
TGATATTAAAAACCGTAATATAAATGCGTGAAAAAAGTGATGTATAAAACAAAACCGAAACAATTAGACATTTATATCTGAAAACACTTTCCCCGTCATCTTCCACTCCTTATTTTGTATTTGCCTATTTTCCTTGCATCTCCTTCGATTATAGGCAAGCCAGATTCCGTTATTTCATATACTCGTACCGTTTTTTATAGACATAATATTCTGCTACGTTCATCAATTATTTTCGCTTCCGCTTGCAATTTCCTCTTCATTTTCATTTTCATTTTTTTTTTGCGTTTATTTTCTTTTGAAGTCATTGTTCATTTCATTTTTGTATGTATCCACGCTTGAGAACATGTTCTATTCTGTTATGCAATAGGGAACCCATTTTCCTACCAACGACGTTGTTTGTTTTCGAAATATATTTATAATTTAATAGGCAATATTAAGACATGCTGGCCTTTTTTTTTAGTAATGACTCACTACTGATCAAAGACTAAATCCAGTGTAGGATGTGATTTTAGTCATGTCAGGTTAAAGGTTCTGAAACATTGGTAACATAGTTAATTACGCTAGATATTTTGTTTTTACATAGGCATAACCACTTATCAAGAACCAGAGCCAACTCGAGGATAAGTGTTAAGAGTGTACAGTAGTCAATCGGGCTATATAGTAACCGTTAGTAATGGAAATTCAGCTAATTTATTAACTTACGTGGAACAGCTCATCAAGAACTTGTTTGCGTTGGACTGGAAGACAACCATATTGTAGTCAGCTATGAAGATGTATGGTAGAGTTTTATTAATTATTTTTAAAGAAGAAACTTTTTCTCATTAGACTTGAAAGCAGGAATTTGTTTATATTGTATTTTACAAACGAGTTCTTTGACGTAAGAACGTTGCCTATTTTAGTTCCGTTTGTTTTTTGTTCAGTATAAGGCAATAAGCCAGAAAACTGTTTGAAAATGTGTGTAAAGAAGACAAAAGTGGTTGTCCGCATGTATGAATGGCTCCGTACCGGGAAAGATGATAAGAACGTGAAAAAAAACGTGACGTCTTTGCCGTTGCGTCCATCGCCAAACCGGAATTGGCGAAGGTTTAAATTAAGGGTAGTTAATCGAAAAGAGGAGATGAATTACGACGATATCAGCGAAAAACAGCTACCCCCTTGTAGAAAAGTGTCCAGTTAATGGTGAACGAATTAGTGTTTTTAGTCAATCCTAAGATATTTATCGTGTGAAGGGTCATGCACAAAACGATTCCGATCTCGTGAATATCTGTCTCCTCTATCGAAAATTTCAGGCAGACATATATACATACATGATGATGATGATTGCAACGTCTTGTCAGACGATTTCCACTCCCTCAGACATTTAAAATCCATGAGCCCAAATTCCTGAGGGAGTATCTATACAAATATGACGTTACAGAGTCTTAGCTTTGTACGACAGCTAAGTCTCTCTCTCAGTTCAAAATGTTGAGATCCAGCAACAAGCAAGAGCAAGATAGCCAGCAACAAATTAAACTGCAGACCAGCTGAATGCTGGTAATGGTCTTCCGCTTTATGGTTTTTTAAATCCGAGATTTGTTCTCCTAGAAAGGTTGCCTTCACCACGGCTTACGGGAGCCCTATCCACACCAATACACATATACACACACACAAATATACACGGTGCAAGTTAGCCGTTGACCCAGAAAAAAGAGCTCATTCGCCCTTTGGAAGGTCTTGCTTTTAATCCTTCAGGGAGACTAGCCGCCCTCCTTACCAAACAAGTCTGGTGGAGGAACCAGTTTAGTCGCCGGTGACCCGACGATGAGGCAGGTAGTACTGGCTTTCATGGTACCAGTAGCATATGACATGACCTGGCATACATACATATGTATGTATGTATGTGTGTATGTATGTATGTCTGCCTGAAATTTTATACATACATACATAAATTTAAGCAGTAAATGAGATTTGTATTATAAACTTTTATATTTATAGATGTCTTACATTGGAAGACCATATATTGAAGCTAAAGTGAGCACTTCCTTTGATAAAAGCGATGAATTAGAGAGAGGCAGGAAATATCTCTTTCATGTTTAAAAAGGAAGTGTCCTCTATAGTATCAGATCTGACCGAATGGTTAATTGTAGGCATAGACCAATTCATACCATCTAAAAAAATTCCAACAAAAAACCTAATAGGTAGTCCCCAGAATATGCTGCTGCTATCGCGCACAGATATCACTTTTTCCATAGCTACCAACGTAATAGATGCACTGAGACTGAAGTTGCTTTCAGGACTGCCAGCAACCACTGTAAAAGAGTAATAAAAAATGCAAGAGAGCTATATGCCAAGTATGTTACATCCAAAGTAGATGATCAGCGGCTTGGTTCCCACCAGTTTTGGCAAATAACAAATAGGATCCTGAACAGAAGTGTGCGTTCTATCCCAACCATTATCAATGTCAACGATTATCAGAGGTCATCTCGTCAGCGTCAGACAAGGCCAAACTATTTTCAAAGAACTTTGCAGCTAATTCTACCCTATGCGACGAAGTCCATCAACTCCCCGCATTTCCTCCTATAACACAGAACAAGCTAGGTAACATACAAATATCCGTGTATAAGGTCACCAAGCTAATCAAGAACCTAGATTCCAGTAAAGCAACTGGCCTTGATGGCATCCAAATTAGTGTTAAAAAAGCTTCAACCAGAGCTTGCTCTCATACTTACGAAACTGTTTAAACACTGCCTTAAGGAGAAGTGCTTTCCGACTCCATGGAAGACCTCATAACTTTGCCCTGTATTTAAGAATTCAGGTGATAAGTCATCTCCCTCTTAGTACAGACCAATAAGTCTCCTGTGTGTTATGAGTAAGTTGCTGGAATCCATATTAAATAGAGAAATAGCCAACCACCTCAGCAGGAATAACCTTCTTAGTGACACACAATATGGTTTCCGCTCTGCAAGATCTACCGCAGATGTGCTGACGGTTATATCCCACAGGATTAGTGAATCTCTTGACAAAGGCTTCCTTTCTAGGGCAATTGCTCTTGACATATCAAACGCCTTCGACAAGGTATGGCATAAGGGTCTACTTCACAAGATTTCCAGCTACGGTATAACTGGAAATGTTTTCTCAATCATTAAATCATTTCTATCCGATAGGCTCATACGAGTAGTGGTAGATGGACAAAAATCTGAGGCCTGCAGTATAAATGCTGGAGTCCCTCAGGGGTCAATCCTGGGCCCAACTCTCTTCCTGATCTACATCAATGACCTCCCTAAACACATACTTAAATCATTCGTTGACATCTATGCTGATGACACGACCATCTACGGCAACACATCAAAGGCTGTAAATGACAAAGTTCTCTCTGATTCTCTCTCCTCTGATCTCGAGTGCGTGGTTCAGTGGGGGAAGATGTGGCTTGTTACCTTTAATGCATCCAAAACCAAACTCCTATCCTTACATCATCAACGCTTTGATCCCCATCTGGCATCAATTGTGATGGATGGCTCTCGTCTGGGTGAGGCCCCGTGTTTTGACAAGCTTCTGGGTTTGACCTTTACTCCTGATCTGAAATGGAACACGTACATCAAATATGTTGCCAAAGTCGCTGGAAAGATGGTGGGATCCTTCTACCGCTCCAGAAGATATCTCACTACTGATGCAATTCTCTATCTATATAAAAGCCAAGTACGTCCAAGCATGGAATACTGTTGCCATATCTGGGCAGGAGCTGCCAAAAACAGACTATCCTGCCTTGACACAGTACAAAATAGACTTCGTGGTTTTTCTCTACCCTGCAACCTCTCTCACACAGAAGAGACGTTGCGAGCCTATACCTGTTTTATTGTTATTTCCATGGCAGGTGCTCGTCTGAACTCCAATTTCTGGTCCCCTCTCGCCATTTTTCTCGAAAAACACCCGTCTAGCTGAATCCACTGTGAAAAATTTCCCCCACTCTTTTTCTGTGCCTTAATCAAAACATGGATTCCATGAACAAAGCTTCTTTCTTAGAACTGCACGCCTGTGGAACTCTGTTCCGTCTGTCTGCTTCCCACCGGACTACAACTTGGATGTCTTCAAGTCCAATGTTAACAAATTCCTAATGAACCGCCCCCTTAAGTAAACACTTCATCAAATCTCCACACTAACGTAATGTACTTGCAATAACCCTTATCCCTGAGTGGCTTTCGGGTCTTGATAAGTGGTGATCACTGTGTAAAAAAAAAATGAGAAAGAGGTACTAGAGAACAATGCGCGGATTGTCTAATCTCTTTTGGAACTTTTCAAGGCAACATATATACTATATATATATATATATATATATATATATATATATATATCTTAAAGGCTGACACATGTCTATGTAACCTACATCTAAAATTTCCAGTGTGTATAATTGGCGAAGGAGTTTGGTAGAGCCTGCATAGGTGAAGTGTTTCAATTTGGACCTCTTGCCAACCAAAGTATCGCCCTAATACGGATTAAAATGCTTGCCGTATGTCTGAATCCGATTTATGTAAAACTTCATATGTTTGAACCAAAAATTGGCTGAATAGTTTGCTATAGGCCGCAAAATCAAATATTTTAAACTTTGGCTAATTGGCTTTCTAATTTTCGGCCAAAAACTAATTTAAAAGCTTGTCAACTATCTCAATAGCGTTTATATAAAGTTCAGATGTGTAGACAAAAAATCGGCTGAGTAATGTTGTAGAGACCGCAGAGGTCAAATTACTTTTAAGTTTGACCGCAATTTGTACACCTATACATTTACTATTTTGGCCTAAAAAATTTGATCCATGTCCAAGTAACCTACATTTAAAATGTCAAGTGTTTACAACCGAAATTGATGGAGGGTTTGGTAGAGTTTTCAAAAGTCAAATCATTAAACCTTGACCCCTTAACAGCCAATTTCTGTCCGAAAAATGAGTGAAAAGTGTTTCCCAAGTCTCAATACCCCTTATGTCAAATCTCGAGTCTCTAGACTGAAAATTGACGCAGTAGTTTGGAAGAGAAATATACACAACCGGACACACACACAATTTCATTGTTATAGCTATATAAAAAATATATATCTATTCTATTGATTCAAGTTGCGTTTCTCTCCCGTTCCTTTATTTTCTTGCCTAATACTTTTGTTTGAATATTCCCCATCCACACAACGGAAACTCATTCAGCCAGCTCCGCTGTGTTGATAATAGTAAAGCTGTTCAGCCGTTTTTTTTTAATTAACCAAGTACTCATCTCCAAGCAAAATAAATAAAAAGTCAGGAATTCAATTTTGTCCGCCATTTTAAAACTTATTTCGTAACGCTATTTTTTAATCACCGTTATTTCACGTCTATTTTTTTCATTCACATAAATATTTTGATAACCCATACTTATCCGTCACGAACGTTGGGCTTCCATACTTATATTGAGATTACATATATATATATATATATATATATATATATATATATATATATATATATATATATATATACATATATATACATATATATATACATATATATACATATATATACATATATACATATACATACATATATATACACATATGTATACACACATTTATATGCGCGCACACACACACATATATATACACACACATATATATATATACACACACATATATATACATATATACATACGCATATATACACATATATGTATACACACATTTATATACGCACCCACACACACATACACAAACACACACACACACACACATATATATATATATATATATATATATGTATATATGTATATAGTAATCATTCAATTGTCAGCGCTGAGTATGTAGGCTTAGCTATCATATTATACGTAATGGAATAGGAAAATATCTAAGAAACAAACATAATACAATGCATCGATAGAAAAATGTAAAAAGAATGGAAAAAACTGTGGAAAGTAGATCGGTATTAACTGAAAAAAGTGTGAAGAAACGTAAATATCCTGAGGCGATTGGTTGTGAAAATAAGGAAAAAAAAATGGGGCATTGACGCCATTACGAAATGAGAATGAAAATTAAATGAATGAGAAATAATCGAAAGAATAAATAAAACTAAGAAATAAATCACAAAGAATGAAAACGATATAAAAGAAAAAAAAAATCATTGTATACTATTAAAGAGAAAACAAATTTTGTGCCTGTGCGTGTGTTTCTGAAAGTTCTTTCCAGATGTACTCAGCACGGCGGGGCTTATTTATTTGGAATTTCACAGAAAGGTACTTGATATGTTCGGGTGTGTTCTCACGCAGGTTTTGTTTTTGATTGTTTTTGATACGTATGGAGTATTGATATTCGAAAACATCAGACTAAAAGTAGAGGTTGGATTTTGACTAAAGTGTATGCT
Organism: Euprymna scolopes; assembly: GCF_053919585.1. Classification (NCBI taxonomy): domain Eukaryota; kingdom Metazoa; phylum Mollusca; class Cephalopoda; order Sepiida; family Sepiolidae; genus Euprymna; species Euprymna scolopes. The sequence goes on along the minus strand of NC_136492.1, from coordinate 10,349,958 downwards.
TTTATTCAACCTAACATCATGAAATGCATTTGAGAAGTTTCTCACTGCACAAACAAAAAAAAGCCAGCCTACAAAATCAATTGTATATTCTTTAAATGACATGTTCGCGTTCGAAATTAATGTTTCATTTAGAGCATAATTAATCTATAATACTTGTTTAATTTATCTTCATGTTCATAGCTGCTGTTTTCTTTTTTTTTTACATGGAGTTCACCACTTATCAAGGTCCAATGGCAACTCGGGGATAAGGGTTATTGTGTGTACAGTACTCAGTGGGATACTGTAGCAATAGTATTGGAGAATTGATAAGGTGTCATTACTTAGGGGGGCGGTTCATCAGGAATTTGTTTGTCTTGGACTTGAAGACATCCAGGTTTAAGTCGGGAGGGAAACAGACAAGCGGAACAGAGTTCCACAGGCGTGCAGTTCTAAGAAAGAAGCTTTGTTTGTGGAATCTACGTTTTGATTTAGGCACAGATAAAGAGTGGGGAAAATTATTGACGATGGTTTCAGCTAGTCGGGTGTTTTTTTTTAAATGATTGGCGAGGGGCGACCAGAGAATGGAGCTCAGACGAGCACTTGCCATGGAAATAACGATAGAACAAAGACAGGCTCGCTACGTATCTTCTGTGGGAAAGAGGGTGCAGGAAAGATAAAAGGGCGTCCCCCACCAAGCCACGAAGTCTATTTTGTACTCTATCAAAGCAGGATGCTGGTTCACGATGTGTAGGCCAACTATTCCCTGGCCTTCCTGGGGTTGTAAAAAGCGACGGGATAGTAATTCTGAGTCTCTAAACTGTATCATCAGTAAATACTGCCTTCCATATTTGTTGTTGTCTAACCACGTTTTGGACAACTAATCGTCTGGCCGCTTTTGGATAGGGGTGAAGCTGCTATATTCAGACAATGCTTACACGGCACCGCTGAGATGCAATGCCTCTATCCATAACTATAACAACTATGAAGATAGGATAATAGTCGGCAAATAAATAAATAAATATACAAATCGCTCATCTCAAAGGATTTCCATAATAAAATAACATGATGCCTTACTTTTGTACATTTAACTTTAATTCAATTAATTATGTAAAAAATATTTCATAAAATGAGATTTTTTTTATAACAAAGGTGCGCTTTCGAAATGAATGCTACTGTTTAGATGAGAATTGCACCATAATAATTTACTTTTGTATTTTATACTTAAAATGACATCATAAGTTACAATTAAGTTTGTAAAACTAACAGTAAATTCTCTACATTGCAGTGTAGACAAAATTTTATTGCGGACAACGTCACTGCGGAGAGGTATATAAAGCTCTGTCTTGCTACACTGCAGGATGGGGTCCCTTACATTTTTGTACAAAATTTTGATGAAAATTAAAATATGTGATGGTGGAAGATTTGTGAAAATCACACTCAAGATGAGAACAGCAGTCCAAAGAATAAATGAACTTACGAATTGATGGAAGCATTAAATAATAATAATAATAATAATACTAATAATAATAATAATAATAATAATAATAATAATAATATGAGAATAACGAAAACACCTGGGCATGGATGCGAAAAGGACATATAAACCGAGAAACTGAATCTCTAATAACTGCAGCACAAGATAACTCGATAAGAACCAACCATATCTAAGCAAGGATCGATAAAACACAAGAAAACAGCAAATGCAGACTCTGTGGACAGAGAGACAAAACGATAAACCATATAATAAGTGAATGCAACAAAGTGGCTCCAAATACAAAAACAGGCATGAGAAAGTGGGGAGGGCGGTGCACTGGGAATTATGCAAACGACTGCATTTTGAGCGTACAGACAAATGGTACACGCATAAACCTGCAACAGCACTCGAAAACGAGAACCATAAAATCCTATTGCATATGGACATACAGACAGACAAACCCATCCAAGCAAGAAGACCAGATGTCGTATTAATTAACAAGAAAGAGAAATCCTGTCAAATCGTAGACTTTGCTGTCCCAGCTAACCACAGGGTGAGTATGAAAGAAAAGGAAAAAACGAAGCAAATACACAGAGCTAGCCAGACAGTAAAAAGGGGTTTGGATGATGAAGAAAATCAAAATAGTGCCGATAATAGTAGAAGCACCAGGAACAATTCTGAAGAATTTCGAAAATAGAATGGCAGAAATTGGAATCAGAGAAATAACTGTAAAAATACAACGCCAAACGATAAAGAAAACGGCTGAAATTTAAGGAAAACCCTAGAATGTGGGGAATAACACAAGACAATATAACAAAGAAGTGTCATAGGGAATGCAGAACGACGAAGCTGCAGATCAACAAGTTCTACACCACCATCATGCATCCCCCATTGTCTCATCATTGACCCCATAGAAAAGTGATACCAAAGAGCCGAGAAGGTTCAAGGAGGATCGAAAAACCGAGAAGAGAGCGCTGGCCAGACTTCCGCTGGACAAGCGCGAAGAGAACTGGGATCGTGCGGAGGCTTAATGCCACTCAAATTCCAGTACAAACCAATGGCCACTACCAGCGAGAAATCAATGGTATGATGCTGTTGCGATGACGCAGATTTATTTGGAAATGCTATCGAAGGAGGTGGAGAGAGTTGGACGTTTGGGGAGACTTGTTGTCACTCAGCTTCCAGAGTACACCACAGGCCTCCAAACCGATCGTTTGTTGACTTGAGTGAAAGCTCCATATTGGCCAATAATAATAATAATAATAATAATAATAATAATAATAAAAATAATAATAATAATAATAATAATAATAATAACAACAACAACAACAATAATAATAATAATAATAATGATAATGATAATGATGATGATGATGATATTAATAATAATAATAATAATAATATTAATAATAATAATAATAATAAAAATAATAATAATAATAATAATAATAAAAATAATAATAATAATAACAACAACAACAACAATAATAATAATAATAATAATAATAATAATAATAATAATAATAAACTTTTGTTTTATTGTGAACTATTATATCATTCTTTTTTAGTTTTTTCACGTTGTTTTGGCCAACTATTCCGCTGGCCTTCATAAGGTGGTAACCTCGATGGGATAGGAACTCCGAATCTCCTGACTGAATCAACTGGAGTTACTGCCTTCCATGGCTGTTGTCATCTCACGACGCTGTGGGCCAATTAAGCCGAGTTTGTCGAAACATCGTGAAACACCTAGAAAAAAGATGAGGAAAGTAGTCTGCAACAAACTCAGTAATTAATTCCAATTAAATAATAATAATAATAATAATAATAATAATAATAATAATAATAATAATAATAATAATGATGATGATGATGATGATGATAATAATAATAATAATAATAATAATAATAATAATAATAATAATAATAATAATAATAATAATAAAAAAATAAGTGCCAAGTTTGTAAGTAGAACGACGCCGGGAATAAAAGAAAAAAGATGACCGAAAGTAACAAAAGTCCCGGAAAATACTAAATACCCCCCCCCCCCAAAAAAAAGCAAAGACCCGGTCAGTGCTATGAATATGTTCCAGATTTTGATCGAGGACCTGGGGTCAAATATTGAAAAACAAAACAAAAGGATTCGGTCAATATATACAAGCGAAAGAGATGTAGAGTTAAGTCAGTCAGAAGCATGACATGATATAGCAGATGATCGCATTCTTCTTCCGTCACACTCTCATTCATTTGCTCTCTCTCAATCTGCACATGTCTGGTTGTCAAAATAAAGTGAAATTGTTTTTATACGCTAAATGATACGTTCATTATTATACATTCGTACCCATTTAAAAATATCAAGCTGCTAATTTTATACACATGTTTTCAAATACAACATTTTGTTTAAGAAATTTTGAGATGAGGATTCATAAGTATTTTTGTTTTCATTATTATCCTTTTTGATAACATTATATATATATATATATATATATATATATATATATATATATATATATTGCGGGGGGTATGTGTGTGTTTGTGTGTGTATGTGTGTGTGGACATTTTATTATAGCATAATATCGATTTATTAACAATATGATTTTTTAAAATACAAAAGAAAATAAAGGCATGCTATGTTTCGCTCTTCGGTCAACGGATCTAAATCGAGGGAAATTGCGATTAAAAAAATTGTCATGAATATGGAAAACTAAATAAGTGGATAAATAAATTAAAAACGGGGAAAATTACATAGAAAACAAATAGAGTTCTTAGAGATTTTCGTTTTGCTTGCAAAGAGAAGGTTTCAAGCACTTAATAAAAATAGTTTCTAGAATATTTAGATGAAAGAGTGAGTGCAACTTTCCACGAATTCAGTGCTGACATGTTTACGGTTTTAACAAAGTCGCACTCACCCTTAGGGTGTATTTTTCGTTAGATTGATGTAAGGTCTTAAACATCAATTTTGTTAAATTCAGCAGAGTAGCAATAATATTTTAAAACAAGAAAAAAATAAAAACATCCATCGATGAAAAAGATATTTATTTCTCATATGTATTTTTTAAAAATAATAAATATCTTTAATCGCTGCTATAATATACTTAATCGATTTATTATACAATAAAGAGAGAGTGAGAGAAAGCAATTATTTTTTAAACATTCGTTGTAAATTACTGATTTCAAAACCGGAAACTTTCGCCAAGTTTAGAAAAATAGAAAATTTAATTTGGGTCTACATTCAATGTGCGATATTTCTGACATAAGGAACTTAATTGGGGTTTTCTGGATATATGTTACACTTGATTGTATTTTTTTTTTACGTTTGGGGTGTTTTTTTTTGTTTTTTTTGTAAACTTCTTAGTTTCAGTTGCTCCTTTTTTATGAGTCAAATTTCACAAAAAAAAACGACGTTTACTTCTTTCTATCTTACCGAAAAAGGAGATTCAGCCATCGGCGGACGGAAGAGACAGTGGACTGACAGGATGGCATCCAACAGGGGTAATATCGATAATTATGATATAAACGTATTTGGGTTTACCATTTCCACGATGGGAGCGACATTCTGAAATAAAAGTTGCCAAAAATAAAACCGAGGTATGTTGCTCGGGGTCTAATTTTTGGTGCAGCTTTCAACAAGATACAAGATGGGCCAAGTGTGTTCATTAATTGGTCAGATGTTGTTGTCCCATTCAGGAATTCCATATGGATAATAATCTTTCTGTGTTGGGGAAAAAATTATTTCTTAACATTATGTTTAAAAGAAAATTAATTTCCAACAAAAACGAATGAGGCGATACGTAACTAAACAAACTATATCAACACATACCACAGATTTTTTCAACTATTTCAAATATATTACAAGTCTTACTCCTGACGATATGAATACAACTGAATACAATTCATTCCATGAATAAGGCCAATCATAGGTAAAAATATTAGGGAAAATGAACACCCCATTCAACGGTATTAATGTATTTTGTGAACGTATGTCTTCTTTATCTAATAAGATGATTATTCCTTCCCTAATTTTGAAAAATAGGCGATCACACCTGAATGCATGTATGTAGAACAAACGCACATTCAATAAGAAACTCGCTACATACACGTGAATATATGTACAGAAAATATACAAACTCCCATGGGATTACAACTTAAATCCGTTTTGACTTCTCCCTATACAACATATCCTTGTGTTGACACCTCAATATACAACATATCTCCGTTTTGATAACTCGCTATACAACATATCTCCGTATTGATACCCCGCTAAACAACATATCCCCATTCTGATACCTCACTATACAACATATACCCCTTTTTGATACCTCACTACATGACCAATCCCGGTTTTAATACCGTGTTATGCAAGATATCTCCAATTTGTCTTTCGCTATAAAACATAGTCCCGTTTTTATACAGAGCTATACAACATATCCCCGTTTTGATACTTAACTATACAACATATACCAGTTGTTTTACTTCACTATACAACATGCACCAATTTTGATGCATCACAATACAACATATACGACCGAGGTACCGTTTCAAAGCCTCCCTATATTATATATCACCGAAATGACGAAAACAAAGTAAAAGTAAAAGAAAAAAACAATAATAGCAGAAAGTGATAACAAGATTAAAACTGGAAAAGTATCCAATGTATTAAAACATATCGAATTTTTGGATTCAATTTAAATTAAATTTTTATACCTTACTTTTTGAAATTTATAAAAGTGCTCTTTGAAGATAAATAAATTTCAAATTGACGCGATTGGCCAATCAATTGGCAGCAGCAAAGTTGCAATTAAATAGATTTATTGCAACAAGAAGAAAATGTTTTCTATCATAGTTGTTTCCATGAAAAAAAAAGACACGATCTTTGGTCAGATTCATTTATACTTTATATGTTTACATACGTCAAGTGACCGCATATAATTATCACTTTTTTATATAATACTTTGATTCAGCTTCATCCTGAAGTTACGTAATAATGAATTATCTCCCTTTGTTTTACACACTATTTATATTGATTTTTTTTTATTACGGTCTCTTTTTTAGTTTTGCTTTATTTTTATTTATAAACCATATATGTACATACTTTTTTTTAACTAGATATGTGTTTCCAGGTTATTGAATGTACTAAAAGTACCGAATATATATAAAAAACATACTGAATTTATTAAAACGTATCGAATTAATTTGAAAGTATCGAATGTATAAAAAAGTATCGAATGTTATAAAAACTCACGAATAAATTGAAAACAGAAAGTAGAAATGAAGTCTGGAATCTTAATATAAGAAAAGAAGGAACAAGAAATGCAGAATCGAAAAAACAATCGAAAGTAAATTAAGACGATAGGATAGAAAATAAAAAGAAAATTATTAGGGAACGAAAGTAAAAATAAAAGCTGTTTAAAAATGAAAAAAAAATACAAATACAGACAATTCATACAAACTTTACGTTGATAGTAATACTGAAAATGTAACGTTGTCCAGGACCCAACACGTTGTAACCTCATTTATAAAGAAAACAAAGTGTTCATTTCCTCTTTCGCTCGTTATCGTTGTGACGCCCATCATATTATCTTTTTCTCGAACGTGCTCTCGAACGTCCTCTACGCCTTTAAAATGATCTTCTCAAACGTGCTTTTCTCCTTTTAGTAATCGTTCTTTTTCGGTGACGCCATTTTCCACGCATTGTCATACGCGAGCCCGCGCTCTTTGACAAAAGGAAAGCAACAAAATTAGAATATTAAATAATGTAATGAGAAAGTAAAAATGGAATAAAATGTACAAATAGGAATATTATAACATGCGACTTAATGAAGATAAATTATACGAACAAAAAATGTAATGCCTGTAAGTAGAACCGTGGAAACAAATAAACAGAAAACAACCCTAAAAGTTGAAGTTTGAAATATTGAACATTTTATAGATACGACATCTGTTTAAGTTGTATTCGACTATGACTCTCCATCTATCTCTCTCCCTCGAGACATTCGTAAATTTCTGAGTGCTCATCATCTACAACCTATTCACGCTGTTTCTCGAAAGTTCTTTTGGGTTGACACAGCTTTCTTCACAAAGTATATTGCATGTTCTATTCGTCCGAGCAGTGTCACTACTGAGCGATGGCGCTAACCATTGTGACCAAAGCGAGCTTCTGCCCAGTACAATGAGATACAAACCATGAATAGAATTACTTCTGATTACTTCCATATTACACCAGTCACTCGCTTTCCTTGCCCTCACATTACCCTTATCGGGTTGGGGTGAGGTCAAACTTAGGTTCTCAACCTTGCCCCGGGGTCTTCCACAGATTCGCGGAAGAATATTGGCGTCTAACATCTTCCTTTGACAGTAGCTCTATATCGCCACTGTATACAGCGCCTAATAAAAAAGCCGTCCATTTTGTATTAGCCAAGCTCATTGTTTCTTACCTACAGTGATCTGTCACAAAACGGTGTGTCGATATGATTATGCGGTATATTAAAATTTACTTTCAAAAATTAAAATTGCAAAGAAAAAAATAAAATTTAAAAAAAACGCATTTAAGTAGGGAAAATTGAAGAACACTTTTCAAAAAGAAATATGAAAATAAAAGAAGTCACAAACGTAAACGATTAGCTTTAGAAACGACAAATAAATAGTCTATATATCGTAGAGACAAATAGATCCAAAGACACCTATTTAAACCCCTAACTTTAGTAGATAGGATTGAAAGAAAGAACAATAGATATAATTGCTGAATACAGTGAAAAAACGTAAGCTTTATAATCAATATAAGTAGAAGTATATAAAAAACGGGAAATAAAAAATAAAGTATTTTAAGTGACACAGATTATAATATATTCGACATATATAGGAAAATAAAAAAGAAATATCACATTAAGAAAAAAAAAAGAAACTAAAGTAGAGATATAAGCAATATACAGTGGTGCGAAAAAGAAAGTCCGAATTTGTAATTATTTTTCAAAACCGACTATTATAGCTAAATTGGCTGTACCTTTTAAAACGCCGTATACCTCATCTAATCCGCCTTTTATTCTTCTATAGCTTTTTCCTGTTAATATTTGACTTTTAATTGAATTATTCTAGTGTTCACGTCAATTAAAAAATAAATTCAAATCAAGAAGGCAAAAAGAAACTCCGCAGCCACAAATGCGCTTGAAATTAACTTAAGATATGCACATTTTAGACAACAAACCATCCCTAATACTTATTATCGTAGTTCCTAGTTATAAGTCGATATGTATTAAATGGTACGTTGTATACAGCGTAAAATTTAATCTATAAGTCTCGACTTTCTCTTAGTGATCATAAGAAGCTCATTAATCTCAACCTTTCTGGTTTATCGAATAAAAAATCGTTGAAAGATTAAAACGTGATAAAAAATGCGGTACGACTGACTGTGCGAAAGCACAAAAACACAGGTAGTGCTCGCGATGCCCCTGAATCTGGGTTCTAATTACTAAATCTTACTTACTTCTTGACAACCCTATCACAATCCGCAGCCTAAGAAACAGATTTAAAACGGCTCACCAAATCCACTGTAATCTTGTTTAAAAGAGCTCTCTTTTTACAGATAAGAACAGATTGAAGGAATTTAATTTGCGCGGCTGTGCTGCATGACACAAGTCAATGATTTCTGTAAAGAGCAGAAAACGCCGTTTTGACTTCGTCTGATGCATTTAAGATCATGACATTTCATATTGGTCGAAAGTGATTTTTAGCGACGAAAGCAAAGTTCAATAGGTAAGGCAGTACATCTCTCGAAAGGAAAAGAATCCTAGATTAAAGTTTCAACACTGAAACGTGGTGGACGTTCAGTTTTGGTGTTATGGCAAATAGACCAAGGTCTATAGTTCGTCGCAAGGTCGAATTAATTCGACCAAGTACATTAATATGTTGACTGAGCATTTTCAACCTTTCTTTGACGGGAATTTGGATGAATATCTCATCTTAATGCAGGATAAATCGCCCATTCACAAAGCAAGCAGTATAAAAAGATTCCTGGAGAGCATTGTATTCAGGTTTTTGATTGGTCTGCACAATCTCCAGCTCTCGATCTTATCGAAAACGTATGGCATTACATTAAGCAAGAGCTACACAGTGATAAATTTCAAATCTGAAAGAACTTTGGACAACGTTTAAAGCGAGTGTGGTGATATTTCACCAAGATATTGCCGCAGACTAATTCAAGGAATTGCTAAAACATTTCAGGCTGTCAAATTGCAGAAGGGCTACGCTACTAAATATTAGGTTGGTCCAAAAATAATGTCGGTTTTGACGTTTAACTTCAAAAGATTATAACTCCTTGTATAATAAACCCACCAATTATCACTTTTTCAAGCATCTCGAAAACTTCCTGCACGGAAAATGCTTCAAAAGCCGAGATGATGCCGAATCGGCCTTCAATAACTTCTTCGCTTCCAGAACTCTGTATTTCGATACAAATGGAATGAATGAACCTTTCTCGTTGGCAAAAATGTATCGATTCTAATAGATCTCACTTCGATAAATAAAGTTTATTATAAAAGGAGTTATGATCTTGTGAAGTTAACTGTATATTTTAATTTTACTTTTAATTCTCATTTTCACTCCTCCGTAATTTTCTTTAACATCTGATGATGATTCGGGGACGAATCCAAAGCGCTCGTGACAGCAACAATTATGGAACGTTTATTAATATTTTTTTGATTTTGATGCAAAAAAGATTATATGGAAAAATCGAAAAATTAAAACAAAGAATCATAAAGCAAAGTGCCTCCGTTGCATTTAATAATATTTGCTTGATCTGTGTTGGTTAATAGAATTTCTTGTGCGCGGGGCATTTGCTCAGTTGGTAGAGTGCTTGCCTCGCATGCAAGAGGCTCAGGGTTCGAATCTTGAGTTGGGACGTATCTAAATGATGAGCTGAAATGAGGACGAATCTCGAGTCTTGGACTTCTGGTTCGTTGGCTGCGACGTTGTTTGGCTGTGGAATGTATTATATATATATATATATATATATATATGTGCGCGTATATATATATATATATATATATATATATATATATTATAATTCGTGATATGATTTTTGCATTTTTCAACATCCACACGAATTAACATTCAAGTATATTCACATATATATGTGTGTATGTATATATATATATATATATATGTGTGTGTGGGTGTGTGTGTGTGTGTGTGTGTGTGCGTGTGTGGTTATTATTCATTTGGTAATGGGTCAATAAATATACAAGTTACAAGTTAACAAGAAAGGACAGTACAAATCACATTGAACTAGAAAAGCTGAAAATCATGAACTTGATTGGAATAAAGATTGATACGAAAACGATGAAAAGATCATTAATAGAAATAAAATACAATCTTGGGTCAGGTGCTTTCACGAATCAGAACGTAAAGATTAACGAAGTACATAATGAAATTAGTGGCAGAGAAGCGAATGTGCGTAATCTTGATCGTCAGTTCACGTATGCGTCCACTTCAATGCGGTCATCTCCTAATATATTAAGCGAGACAACAACGTGAAATTAAAAACATATATTTTGATGAAACAGATGAAAACAATTAGTGGTGAAGAAAAGTGTTGGGGAGCATTAAAAAGTAGAAACGGTAAACGTGTAATAGTAATGAGACATTAATCTAAATATAATGGGGAAAAAGACAATATGGAGACAGACACTCATAGATAGATATGTGGCAATATTAAAGTGGATATTTATATACTGTTTAAAAATTAAAATGATATACGAGGTGCATTCTATAAATTTCCAGACTTTTTTCTGGTACGGGCATTTTTATTGATTGTACACACTTCAAAATCTAGTTCCATTAGAAGTGATCTCCTCCTGCTTCACTGCACCTGTTGTCCCATTCCGATAACTTTTGGAAGGCTCCATTTCATCCTCTTCTGTGAAGGTATCAATGTCCATCGGCACTACCTCTTTAATCTCCTCAATTCTCTTATACCGACAACATCCAAGGGTTTCCCCTGAGCTTGAATAATAACCAAAAGTCACAGGGAGTCAGGTCTGGACTATAGGGTGGGTGAGAAACTATTTTCATACTCATTTTGGTCAAATGACTATGAAAATGACGTTGTATAGTGTTGCATGCGCGCAAATCTGTCGCATCTTCAGTACCTCACGAATAATTCTGTCCAATTCACTGACTTCAAACTGTGCACTTATTGTCTCTATAGTCACATGATTGCCTGTGTCCATTTGTCTAATCAACACTGGTAACATTCTTACTTCAGCCACACCTCTCATAATCCTTCCGAAACGACCTGTCTTCCTTTAATCTTTTTTACTACTCCCCAACCGATGCTCGATTTGTGCAAGATGGTCTAAAAACAGTATAGAGCATTACAGCGGTATCTGTGTAATTTTCCCTGAAAATATCATTGCATATCATTCTGCTAAAGTGCCCATACATCAAGATTGTTTTATTTTAATTCACTAGCCCTGACAATCAGGTTTGTAGGATTCTATTCGATTCATGGTGTAGCTATTCATTTGAATCGGAAAGCGTAAAAATGTGTCAATCTTTTCACAAGATATATAGCAATAACATATTTAATTTTCAAGAGTCTACAAGAAGTTTAAATGTCTGTACAAACAACGTCTAGATACTAAATGAAGACACCTCGTATGTTATAATACGGATTATTGATGAAGCCATACTAAGATTACAACTGGATTAGAGTCCTATTTGACGATGGTTTGAATTATTGTTACATACTCCAAAAAAAAATTGTGATTTGTTTCCCAAGAAATGATGATTCGATTGAAGGATGATTAACTCCACGACTAAACTATAGAAATAAGAAATATCTATCATAGCCAAAGTAAAAATGCAAACGATACGTAAGGTAAATAATGGTACAATATTTGGGTAACAAATTAGTTGGACGTATATTAATCGATATTGTGAGTTATTCTTACTATGGACTCCAACAATTTCAGGGGTGAATAAAGGTAGGTGCTCAGCGAATCTACTGGACTTTATGTAATATATCGCTGATGCGCAGATGTAAATACATGAGAAATGATGTTACCTGTTGAGTAAAGTGATCGGCCATGTGAGAGAAGATGATCAACGTTCGAGATCAGGTGCAAGACATGAAGAACTTCGCAGCGGAAAAGAGAGAATGAAGAAATAATTGTTGTTGCTAGAAATAACAAGGGGCTTGCAGTTATTTTCATATTTTTTGTCTTGGTCTCTGTCGCGACTGAAACTACACACAACGTGTGTTGATTCACTTCCTAGTGTTGGATACAGGAAATTGCGCGAGAAAATAAATTTCAGGTAAGCCGAGAGCAAAGAAAATACCATGTCGGGCTTTGATACACATATTGACCTCTGATGAAACAAAGAAAATACCTACAAGACTTGTAAACATATATTGACCTCTGATAAAACAAAGCAAGAATTTGTCAATAAAATAGGATGTTCGACGAACAGAAAGTGAGAGGCAGGGAGAGATGCACAATCGGTACACCATTAGCTAATCATTCCTAATCTCACCTTTTATCATTGCCCCATATATCTGCAGGCAAAATAGAAATTAAATTAAAAAAAAACGTTTACTTATTTAATTGTTATTGTGTTAGATTGCTAAATGTCTGAAAAAAGCTAGATTGTATATAAGATTTAGCAGCACAGTTTTTTGCAGAAGTATACCAACGATAATTATATATACTAGCGGGACCTGTGGAAATTCCACAGGGAACTCATTCATATGTAATATATTGATGTTGGCATTCTGTGGATGTTCAGTGTAAATGGAGACGATCTGATATTATTGTAGCACTTTTGTTAAAACTGCAAAAGTAGTTATCTAAGCTAGCACGACCGCCCGGCATGCCCAATCGAAAAGTACGCTTAAATATGATATTTTAATTACATCATATTTCGTATATATTATTATAGAGTTAATGTTCTATCGATTTTTTTATGTTATAAAGTTGCGATTTCAAAAGTAAAACATATATATCCATATGACTTGGGTGCATTAGCTTGAATAACCGAAATAAAAACTGTGATAAAATATAACTTGAGTTCCTTCAGCCATAATCGAAACCGAAACAAAAACTTATGAAGAATTCTTGATAAAATTATTTATAAAAAAGAAATATATGATTTAAATGCTATCAGCTATAGTCGAAACCAAAACCAAAACTAATGAAGAATTCTTGATAAAATTATTTATTATAAGAAATGGAATTTCATAACAATTAAACGACCCGGATGTAAGCACGGTTCGCACCTTGCAGACTGGTAGTTAGTTGTCGTGTGAGCGTGTTATTTCATGACTATTAAATAAAAAAAGAATTTTATTAACATGACTCTTATATAAAATAGAATTTCCTAGTATAGCGAAGACCCCCCCCCAAAAAAAAAACAATACATATTGTAAAAGGAAAAGTATTAGCTTAACATTAACTTGGAGGCATATAAAAATACAGTAATCCCCGGACGTACGAGCTACCCGAGTTTCAATATATTCGAGATATGAGATGACTTCAGAGCAAAATCCTCCCCTACATACGAGCGACAATCCAAGTTACAAGTTTCCAGATGCAACCGTTACATGGTCCAGTGTGTCGTGTTTCACTACGTCTCCTTAATGGTGCCATTTTAATTCGAGATATGAGCTTCATCAGGGAACGAATTAATCTCGTATGTCGAGGGTCTACTTTGAAAGAAAAAAAAGATTAAACAAAGATAAAGCGAAGGCAAATAAAAGAGATAGTAAGTCAGATAAGGTTATACCGGAGGAAATCACAACGTCCAACGTCTTTCAGGAAACCGTAAGAACGTTAAAGAAACAAGATTATAAACATAAAAGTTAGGAGATGTGAATAGATAATCTAGAAAGCAAAGAATCATGAGGGAACAACTAAATGATTAAGGACGGATATGGAAACTTTGAAACTATACAAAAAAACAATGGTAATAAACGATAAGAATATTTATTGAGACAGTATAATGGTTTAATATAAAATGGTTGAAAGCGAAATGCATTAGCGTTGAATTTTAACGAGAAGTCAATGATAAAAACAAACTTAATGAGATCGAGACATGTTCTAAAGAATAAATGGGAAATTCACTAAAAGACAACATAAAAGTACTTTACACGTATTGAGAAAATGGCGATAAAAACAAAACTGATATTCAATGATATCATAAGGTAATGTTTAAAAATTAAATGTAACATCCGTCTTTTTTGTTTGAAAGGGGAGTCACAACATATCAAGGCCGGAAAGCAACTTGAGGAGTAAGGTTAATGAATGTAAGGCGGTAGTGTAGTAAGCATTAATGGTGTACATTGAGGTAAAATTTAATTATTTAAGAGGACGGCTCAATAAGAATTTGTCTACATTGGACTTGAACGCTACCAGGTTATAATCGACTGAGAGATAGGCCAGGAAAACAGTTTTCCTACATCCGGGCAGTTCTAGAAAAGAAGCATTTTTTATTGAATTGGCGTTTAAATTAAAGCGCTGATAAAGGGATATTTCAGTCTTTGATCGACAATGTATATCCACGAAGAGGTGGCTGTGAGTGACATTTTGTGTGGCAAGAGTTGCTCAATCTCCAACCACATCTCTCCTGAGTCGGCATTGTTAAATACCAACGGCAAGTGAAGTGCCTATACAGGACGACTGGAAACAAATGCCGAGATAAGCGTAGAGAAAATACAACGCCTAGAATACCCAAATGGTCACTCATCTGGTACTAAACAGGCCCAAGGTTGCTTAACTTCGGTAATATGTTGATTATGCCGTATATATTAAGCACTGATAGATAATGAGTGTTGAGCGTGTTTGTAGCTAGCGGAGTGATTTTGTGAAAGATTGGCATAAAGAGGACAATAGATTGGAGCTCAGAGAAGCACTTGCTGTAAAAGTAAAGATAGACCAGGTCAAGTTTGTAATATTTATTCAGTTAGACAAAAAATTGCCGGTAAAAGAAAAGGGCATCACATACCATATTTCCAAGTCTGTTTCGAACTCTGTCAAGCTGTAAAGAGCGCGTCAAGCAGCTTCCTTCAAGATGTGTCAAGAGTACTCCATTTGAGGATATATTTATCTCTAATACAGACAGAGGATTGCATTGGCAATGAAATACATGCTGAAGCGCTAGAATGATATTACCACTTTTCGATCGATCTTGGCAAACATTTTATATATGTGTTCAATTTAAGATCAGAAGCTTGTCGACACATACTGCTTCCTCAAGACAAGATACATTCATTTCAATTGGGATCAGATGGGATCAAAGCGAGTATGATGAAAAGAGAGGAGCTTAGGTTTAGATACATTACAATCACGCGCCACTTGCAACAGCTTGAGTAGATTGATTGTGCAACGTTAAGGTTGATTCTAGGCTTCTTATTAAACTACAAAATCCACAAAAAGTTAGTATTGGTCAGATAACGGATGCTTTAAGCACTCGGAATCTCAACAGGTTCGACCACATACAACGTGCTACATATTCTATGACATCTAATACTCGTTTGTGAATTCCAGCCACAGAGGAATACGGTACACCGACGAAGATGTGGTAAGAATCATTAAACTGCAAGGTAATTGCACAAAACTACTCAAGTACGAAGCTGACTATGAACGCAATCTATTACCTGTACAAGATCCAAAACCCCCTACCAAAAGGTGTGTAGCTTAAAACACCGTTTTCTGAGTTGACGAAATTATAGTTAGGGTAAGGGTCAGTAACAAGTAAATAAATGACATTAAAATAAATGGGTGATAGGTGGTGTATTTCTCGTGTCGTTATCCTACAACCATTACAAATAAGTTATGTTTCCCTCTAGATAAAATTATATATATATATATATATATATATACATATACATATATATATATACATATACACACAGACACACACACACATATATATGTATATATATATATATATATAAATAAATAAATATATATATATATATATATACTAGCAAAAGTACCCGTCGTTGACTGGGTAAAAAAAAACAGGCTACATAAAATAGACTCTGATTTATGAAAGTATGATTGGTTATGAAAAGGAAGGGTTGCAAATTTGGGTTGAATTTGGGGGATATCAAAACAAAAGCAAAATATGGTGAAAGTAAAAATAAAATAGATAAACCCTATCATTGATTATACCATACCTGTTCACACTGAAACACTTATCACACTATTCTGTGGATCTATATTAAAAAAAGCCTTGTTAAACTTTGTGACATATTTCCATTCTATGGAGGTCAGGTGCGAACGAACACCCAATAATTTTATTATACCATATTTCTTCAAACTGAAACCTAATTATCAAAGTATACTTACGCAGATTGATATGAAAAGTCTTTATTAAAGTTTTTGCCTATTTCCATTCTATGGAGGCCAGGCGCGAACGCAGACCCAACAAGTTTGTTATACCATCCCTATTTAATTAAAACATACTTATCCGCCCCCTTAATCAAACACTTCATCCAAAACCAAACTCCTATCCTTACATCATCAACGCTGTGATCCCCAGCTGGCATCAATTGTGATGGATGGCTCTCGTCTGGGTGAGGCCCCGTGTTTTGACAAGCTTCTGGGTTTGAACTTTACTCCTGATCTGAAATGGAACACGTACATCAAGTCTGTTGCCAAGGTCGCTGGAAAGATGGTGGGATCCTTCTATCGCCCCAGAAGATATCTCACTACTGATGCAATTCACTATCTGTATAAAAGCCAAGTACGTCCAAGGATGGAATACTGTTTCCTTATCTGGGCAGGAGCTGCTAAATAAGCCTATCCTGCCTTGACAGAGTACAAAATAGACTTCGTGGCTTAGTGGGGGATACACTTTTCTCTACCCTGCAACCTCTCTCCCACAGAAGAGAGGTTGCGAGCCTATCCTTGTTTTATCGTTATTTACATGGCAGGTGCTCCTCTGAACTCCAATCTCTGGTCCCCCCTCGCCAATCTTTCACGAAAAACACCCGTCTAGCTGAATCCACTGTGAAAAATTTCCCCCACTCTATATCTGTGCCTAAATCAAAACGCGGATTCCATGAACAAAGCTTCTTTCTTAGAACTGCACACCTGTGGAACTCTGTTCCGTCTTCCTGCTTCCCTCTGGACTACAACTTGGATGTCTTCAAGTCCAATATTAACAAATTCCTAATTAACCGCCCCCTTAATTAAACATTTCATCAAATCTCCACACTAACGTAATGTACTTACAATAACCCTGATCCCTGAGTGGCTTTCGGGCCTTGATAAGTGGTGATCACTGTGTAAAAAAAAAATTATCAAAGTATTCTCATGTACATCTATATCAAAAACACTTGCAAACATTTTTTTCCATACTTTGTGGACTAGGCGCGAACGCAGACCCCACAATTTTAATGAACCACCGTTCTGGCAGATCAAACATACCCGTTCCTGTGTCTCGATACATCTATCATTATATATAATCAGTTTTTTTTTTAAATATTTAACCATATAGGAGCCTATTCGTGGCCAGATACACACCCACACACATACATCTTTATATCATATATATATATATATATATATATATATATATATATATATATATATATATATATATATATATACACGTATATTTTGGTTGCAAGTCTTTATCGGGCTCGTAAGTCTGTATAAATATCGCAGTTTTCTTTTTTTTCTTCTTTTCTTTTTGTGATTTTCGCAATTTGCCGGGAATTTCTATTATTTTCAGTTGGTAAATTGTATATTATTAAGACTAGTGATTATATATATATATATATATATATATATATATATATATATATATATATATTATATATATATTATATATATATATGTATATAATGGGAGATATGAAAGTATAAATACAATATAGTAATATGTATAGATGTATTCATTTCCTTAATAAAATATGCATCAATTGGGGGCTTGGGTAAAAAGGGACTTTGTATATTGTATTATAGCATTGTATTTCGAATTTTTGATATTTGTCCAAATAATTTTATCTTCTAGATTTTTCTGCATTTCTGTTAGTTTTCCATATCTTCATTTATGTTTACTTCTTTCTTTCTGTCATTTGATTCGTTACAATTACTTTTTAATCAGTTTTTCCCACTTTATTTCCCCGCTTTTGAACCCAGTCAACGACGGGTACTTTTGCTAGTATATATATATATATATATATATATATATATATATATATATATATATATATATATATAAAGAGAGAGTGTGTGTGAAAGAGAGAGAGAGCCCATTGCCTGTTCTATAATTTTATCCAAATGGTATTTAATCGCAAGAATCGAGTGCTATGATATTGAATTTGTTCGACCACACGCTGATAAATAGAAAGGCGCATTGATTTGCAATGAAAATGTAGAATTGGCTTTTTTCGGTCCTCTTTTATACTCATCGCACATTGCAACATCTGTATCAGACAGATGGCTATCTACAGTTTGACGTTTTATGAGGAATATTATTAATTATTTTTTTTCTCCTTGGGTGGACCGGACAAAGTCAGATTTAGAAATCGATTTTTATCATGGAATAACGTTCTAGCTAGAAGGGAGTGCAACTCCAGACTTGGCAGTTATAGGGATACAAAAGAATAAACTTTCATCTTCATTTTTATGTCTGGCATACTTCTGTGTTTTTTGTTTTTTTAAATTATTTTGTTTAACTCAACGGCATTGTTTTAGGGCAGAATAATTGTTAAATTCATCAAAATCGTATGATTTTTCTTAGCCTGAACAGATGATACACTTTCTTAAAATCGTAAATTGAAAGTTCGTGAATACTAATTGTATATTCCTGTTAATATTTCAATATGTTAGGTTTTGTATAGTAAGTATATGGTCTCTGATCTTCAGTATTTTTGACGTTTCTGTATTTTTGAGGTGAGGATTAGTTAGTGTATTATTATTCATCCGACTACTGTACTCATCGTCATTGTGATTTTCACAACGTTTCGATCGATATTACCTCCGACATTCTTCAGGTGTATCTTGTCGAACTAGGTAATGTCTCTGTCGAACTCGTGAATTTGGTCGGAATTTCGAGCGGAACCCGTTTTTTACTCCACGGAGAGAGCATGCTCTTCTTCCATCAGCCATGACTGGATAGAGCTCCTAAGGGATTCGCAAATGTATTTTCCGGTCGCCCACACTGAGGATTGAACCTTCATCCTTCAGGAGAATATCACTTTTACAATTGATTTTTCCCAGTACTCTAACCACT
The DNA here is from genome assembly GCF_053919585.1 of Euprymna scolopes. Taxonomy (NCBI): domain Eukaryota; kingdom Metazoa; phylum Mollusca; class Cephalopoda; order Sepiida; family Sepiolidae; genus Euprymna; species Euprymna scolopes. The sequence continues at coordinate 10,330,269 of NC_136492.1, read as the reverse complement.
GCGCCACTGCTCTTTGCGAAGTATTGAGTATGTTTTTGTAGAAATTAAGTAGAAATAATATCTTGAGAAGGCAATCCATCGATTTGATTGGAAAATAGGCAATTGCCGTGATTTTCATGATGATAAAATATTGGAAGTGTAGAACATTCCTTGACCCCCATTCACACCCTGCCAACTTTGGGTTTAGCAGCTTTGATACCACGATACAGTACTCTATAACTGCTAACGTTCTTGGGCTAAGCATATTGGAAAGTTGTAAACAAACTGCTATCAGCGTATTAAGCAATGCTCTTTGCGTAAACAAATGGAGCTTAGGCGTTTGGACAATGTTTGAACAGTGTAAATTCACATTCCGATTTTATCAACATTCGGATAGTCTGGAAGTAGTTGCTACTCTAGCCTCACTAATGAGCTGTGATACAGCGCAACTGTAATGTACGTGGTTGTCTTATATAAATAGATAGAGAGATTGAGAAAGAGAGAGAAGGAAGAGAGAGAAACAGATAGATAAATTAATTAGAAGAAAAGTAATTAAAAAAAAAAAAAAGAAAACCGCCACAGATTTAACGACAAATCCCAGAATATTTACAGCCTGCAATCTTTAGATTACTGACAAGAATATACTTTTTTCGGCAATATTCTCTTTCAATAAATTCAATTATTAAATTCGGAGTTAGTATAACCGGAGTTTCTATACGTTTTATTTCTCTTTTGAAAGGTATTGCATATTTCTATTTCAATTTTTATTTTTATTCTCGACGTATTTATTTTTTTATCATTTTATTTTTTATTGCCAATTTTTATTTTCTACGGTTATCCTTTTATTCCCTAGATTTTATTTTCCCTAACTATCATTTACATAGTTTCCTCCTATTGCGTATTTCATCTATCCTACTTTCATCCTGCCCATTTCTCTAATCCCTCTACCTTCCTCTATTTTACTGCACCTCTAACTTGTCAATTTCTAATAAGGTTTATATAAAACTAGCAAGGAGACCCGACGTTGTCCGAGGTTGAATGATGATCAGCGAATATTTTACACTCCTATATTTTTATTGTCATCGAAATCTGTGAAATCGCCCGGGAGGAAGCTTCACACGCCTCCATGCAGTAATTTCGTCCGAAATATGTGTTATTCTACATTGCACTCTACAGAACCTATTGTTTTTTTATAAAATTATTTTATATAAAATTCTTTCCAGTTAATATAAAAAAAAAAACAACATTAAGAAATTTACGTGCGGTGTTTAAATCTACAGACCACATCATGCAAAAAAACAAAATAATATTTAAAAAAAACAACCTGCTATCAACTTACCCATATTAGAATTTTTACGACCTGTTGGTCTATAATTGTTGCTAAGCGACGACATGGAAAAATGGCATTACCGATGATAGATACATTAAAATCAAGGTTTCGATTATTGTATGTCGGTTATTATCGGGGGTATTCGTAGACAAAACTTAACTAAGATCACTCCGAGACGCTAAAGTTCTGTAAATTTTAAAGAAAAGATGTTCAATTGTTTCGGAGTCTATAAGAAAAGAACTAACATCCAAACAACGTTGTATTTATATAAGTGTAAATAGATAGATAGATTAGTGTTATATATATTTTCCCGTACTTTTTGATTATTTTTCAACTTTTGATAAGAAGCATTGAGTTTTGAAATGGCATGGCCTAAATACCCCTTTATTTCCCGTTCAATTCTTGCGGTCGTCCTTAACTTTATTCACATGTTTGTGCAATAACGTTCTAATGTAATATTGATAATTATCTTGTTATCTTATATCTAATTCGCAGGAGGGGGAGGTCGGTTTTGCCTGGTCGTAAAATTCGCTTAATTTATAATTTATTTCATCCAGATTTTGTATACATTATTATAGGGCCGTGCTTTCAAAAAAAAAAAGGGGAAAATATTTTAGTGCCATCAGCTAGGATCGAAACCGAAAGCAAAACTGCAGCATTTAAACCCGGTAAGGTTATTACTGTAGCAACGAGAAAACCATACAAACTGATAACAATAAAAAATTAAAAAAACTAAGATGAAAGTAAAAAAAAAAATATCACAATTTTTGCAATTTTGCCCCTTTTTCACCCCTTCAAAACTATTTAAACTCGGTAAAGACCTATAAAAGAACGCTTCATAAAAAATCTAATAATTTTAGGCCCTAAAGCGTCGCTCTTCGACGGTTAGTTTCGTAGGATATAGAGTTTATAAATATAAAGACGGACAGACATACAGACTGACATTTTATATATCTTATATCTTATTTATAAGACTCACAATGTATATCTGTCTGTCTGTCTTAATATTTTTAAACTCTATCGCTTCTGAAACTAAAAGTTTCAGAACAGCGCAAGGTGTACTCAAATGATTGGATTTTCATTGGTACAACCTTTTATGGGTCTTTAGCCGGTTAAAACATTTTTGATGGGGTCAAAATGGCTCAAAATCGGAAAACTTGTTGTAAATTTTGTACGTAGGTCTAAGATTGTATTTAACCAGTTCATAAGCGTGTCACGTTGATACAGCGGTAACGTCACCAGCTTAAACTGTTACAGTTGTGTTTTCGGTTTCGGTTCTTGCTGATGACACCGAAATACTATTTTTACTTTTGAAATCTAGACTTTATAATAAAACGAGCGGGGAAAGGCGAAACTGCTACAATAACAACTTCTGACGTTGCTACTTTACTAACGTGACACACATGTGAATTGATTAAAAATCAAAATCATTATATATAAAGTGGATATACGTATGTATGAACGTCTGTCTGTCTCTTTGTCTCCATATTTTAAAACTCTATCTCCTTGAAACTTAAAGTCGCAGACCTCATGCAGGGACCTCAAATAATTGGATTTTGTACAGACGCCTATTTTTGGGGGTTTTAGCAGGTTAAAATAAATGTTTAGGGATCAAAAGATGTCAAAATTGAAATAGTTGAATTAGTTTTGTACATTAATCTTAGTGTATTTTTTTAATTTTTAATTTTTAATCAGTCCATATTCGAGTCAAGTTTGTATAGTGCTAGCGTCACCACCTTCGAATACTATAGGTTCGATTTCCATTCTACATGATAGCACCCAAATGCTATTTTTTACAACTGAAATCTCGACTCTATAATAATAAATACGAAATCTGGGCAAATTAAAATATATTTCAGCGTCCTCCAATAGTTTAATATATAAAAGGGTTATATGCCTGTATGTATGCCTATCTGTATATATAGTATTCCTTAATTGGAATTATTTCTTGAGATGAGCATTATATATATTAATTTATTTTTATTTCGGACTACTAGTCTCATCTGTATTAGTTACTGTTTTTCAACTTTTATTGGATTGTTTATTCACAGCATTTCGACCAACTAATTCCTCAGGTGGTAACCGCGACGGATAGGAACTTCGAATCTCCTAACTGCATTCTTCGGGGCCCGTGGCGCACTTGATCGAGACGTTGAATCTCTACAGTTCCAGATGAACATTGTCTGAAGATAGCGGTTTGAATCACACCCAAAGCGTGCCAGAGGTTTACTTGGCCAAAAATGTGATGAGATGACAACAACTACGGATGGCAGTGATGGCTGAGAATGCAGTTAGGAGATTCCAAGTTCCTATCCGTCGCGGTTACCACCTAAAGAAGGCCAGAGGAATTAGTTGGCCGAAACGTTGTGAATAAACACTCCAATAAAAGATGAAAAACAACAACTAATAAAGATGAGACTAGTAGTCCGAACTAAAAATAAATGAATGTATGTCTTTCTGGCTTCGTATTTGCAAACTCTCTCTCTCTCTCGCTCTCTCTCGCTCTCTCGCTCTCTCTTCCGAAACTAAGAGTCGCAGAGCGATTCTAGGGGCCTCAAATGATTGGATATTTTATAGACCTGTTTTTTCTGGGTCTTAAGCTGGTCCAAATAGTTGTTAAAAGGTCAAAGAAGGTCAACATTGAAATAATCGTTATAT
>NC_136492.1:10281302-10321302 GCF_053919585.1 Euprymna scolopes | reverse complement strand
AATTATATCCTATTTACACCATTAACGATTACTGCATTACTACTTTATAGTCGTTAATCTTTATCTTGAGTAGCCTTCGGGCCTTGATAGATAGTGACTCCCAAGTAAAAAAAATAAAAAGTAACCTTTGACTTGATGTGTGGGTGATGCATTTACGCCAAATGTTCGGATTCAATTCAAGATGCAGGGATCCTGATTAATCGGAATCAATGGTCACACTGCTTCCGGATATGTTCGTGTTGGCACACTTCCGTCGGCCCTTAAAACAATGTTGTAATTATTTTTTTTTCGATGACTGGGTTACGGTCCTAATGGTATGTTATTGGCTCGCGGAAAATACTGGTTAGCCCACTGCATCGCTAATTGTCAGTGTTCAGGTTAACAATATTTTGATAACATTTAAAAGAATGTTTGATTAACAAGAAATAATTCAGGGCACTTTTGATGATAATCTCCCCTCCCATATTAATGGGTGGATGTTTTTGGCGTTATCTATCTCGAGTGTGAATCATTGGAGCTTCACCTTATAATTAAAATCCAATAATGAACATTTATCAATTTATGAAGTCGGCTTAATATTAATTTACATTTGAGTTTAGATAATTATTCAAGGTTTTAATTTGGGAGGTTCGTTTTTATAGGTGACTTTTTCTTTGCTGATGTGACTGTGTATTATATTTCGAATAAAATTGAAAATAAGACTAACTATATTAGATGGTTTGATTGGCTAGCCAGAAAGCAGCCATTTTCAACATAAGCAAGCTTACAGTAATAGTATATATTAAGTATATTACTTTAATAAAGTCCTAACTGTATCTACTGTAATAGAGAAAATAATTCCCGGCATTTTTTATAGTATCGCCAGTTTACTTCAATGTAGCATGGGTGAGCAGTGTTTTGCCTGTTTCAATAGTAGTCGCGAAGGGGGGGGGTGACGAATCTTATCTTAAAAGTTTGTCAAGACAGGAAAAGTAGAGACAAATGAATACATATACATAAATAAAACAAGAAAAACAAGTTTAAACAAGGTAACATGAAATACATTTATTAGGATGGATTTTAAAATACTGAACGGGTGTTTGACATAATGGTTCGGCGTCCGTTTTTTGACAACTGGCATATTTCCGTGTCTTTCTAGAGCGGAAGAAGATTTCTATTTCCGGATAACATGTGCACGCGTGCCTATCTATTTATACTATCAAAGCAAAAGAAATATTTAAATACAATATTTTTTACAGCGTGCAGTGTTACAAAACCAGTGTGCAGCTGTACCGTAAGAAGCATCGATAATTGAAGTTGTTGTAAATACAACTAAGACATACGAATCCTCATTGGCAAGTTTTCAAAGGATCTCTCAAAGCAAGATCAACCCAGATAGATAAGCTATGTTTCCCTATTGGCCAATGTTAACCCTCAAAGAGAACTGCATCCGTCCCCTATTATTGTAAAGACAATCCGTGATAAATGGTACATGTCCTGCTTATGCACCTCCCACTGGACGGAAACATACACAGTTCAAATATATACACTGGACATCATAGAGACACGTCAAACCGAAAAATAGACACACTCATACATATACTTTTTCCTAAGTTTTGGTTTCTGTTTCGATTCTAACTGACACACATATGGATATATATATCTATCTATCTATATATCTATATATCTATATATATATATATATATATATATATATATATATATATATATATATATATATATATTGTACTTTCGAAATCGCAACTTTATAATATATATAAATCGATAGAGCATTACCTCTATAATAATATATACGAAATCTGTAAGAAGTTATATATGTTTAAGCGTACTTTACAACCGGGCCACGCCAGGCGTCGCTTCTAGCTTATATAAATAGTTTTGAAGTTTAAAAAAAGAGTTACAATAATATGAGGACGTCTCCATTTAAGTTGAACATCCACAGAATTCCAACATCAATATTTCACCCTTAAAAAAATCCTCTGTGGAATTTCCACAGGTCCAGCTAGTCTATATATTAATACGTGTGTTATTTTGTGTGTCACGCTTAATTTTTTTTCTGAGTAAGTGTCGTTTAACTGTTATGGACTCTGGTTTCTTGTAATAAATGATTTTACCAAGAATTTTCATAAGTTTTCGTTTCGGTTCTGATTATATTTGATGGCACTCAAGTCATGAATTTTTTCATAAATATTTTTAAAAATAATTATTCAAGAATTCTTCATTATTTAACTTTCGGTTTCGATTATCGCTGAAGGAACCTAACTCACACACACACACACACACACACACACACATATATATATATATATATATATATATATAAGTTTGGGTTTTTGTTTCGATTCAAACTGATGCAGAAAAGGCGTATGGATATTTCTTTTATTTTGGACATCACAACTTTATGATATATAAGAATCGATATAAAATTAATTCTATAATAATACTAGCAGGGGTGCCCCGCGTTGATCGGGTGTTTGGAGGTGTATGCTGTGCAAAAAAAGCAAAAAAACAAAAAAAATGGTTAATTTTTTAAAACTTTGCCCCCTATTATGACCCCTTAAAATTTATTGTTTCGGGCTTAAATAACTTTATTAAGTTAGATCTAGGTTCAAGGAACCTATATCTAAAATTTCAAGTGTCTAGACCCAAAATTGTCGGAGGAGTTTGGTAGAGTTCTTAAAGGTCAAATCGTTGAAATTTGACCCCTTAACAGCCAAATTTCTGGCTGACACCTGTCACGTCGATTTTCCCAAATCTCAGTACCCGGTATTTCAAATTTCGAGTCTATAGACTAAAAATTGACAGAGTTATTGCGTAGGGAAATGTACACAGACAGACAGACACACAGACACACAGACAGACAGACAGACAGACACGTTCACTTTTATAGATATAATAGATAATAGATTTACGCAATACGCATAAATTTAAAAAAATTTAAGCGTATTTTACGACCAGGCTACGCAAGGCGTCCCTGCTAGCTTAGATAAATACTTCTGCAGTTCTTACAAAAGAGTTACAATAATATCAGGGCGCCACAATTTACGTTGAACATCCACAGAATTCCAGCATAAATATATTACATATGAAAGAGGTCGCTGTGGAATTTCCACAGATCCCGCCAGTTTTACATAATTTAACTGAGGCTGAAACACAATGATCTAGAAGAATACGATAGCTACTTTAGAGACGGATGGAGATGTTTTCTAATTGTGTGATTCGTTATAAAATGAAATAATAGGAAACAATCATTGATTTTTTTAAAGATAAACCCCGATCTCAGTATTAACATCTGTTTTGTCATTTAGCAAACGTTATTAAATTGAATTATATAATTATATTTTGTATAATCTGTCTGTCTATTTACTGTTATATGAAATGAAAGTTCTATCTCTGACTGCAATGTGCGTGTGTTTGTTCCCTATGGACTCGAAAACGGCTTGGTTGATTTTTTATAAAATTTCATACGAAGGTATTTACGTGCCTGGTTGCGTTCTTAAATAGGTTTTGTACTGGAATGTCATCGATTAGAATCGATATTAATTAATCGAATAACCCGATGAAAGAATGAACAAACGATTAGCCACCTCATGTTACAATGTATTCGATAAAAATTATTGCCACACAAGCAGAATAATTCGGCATATAAAAGAAACAGTAGGTTGAATCATATGACGGGCGCGTTCAAAATGAATATTTCTGTGTAAATCACAGTGGCAGACTTATACTTTACGTTTTCAGTTTTAACAAAAATTCAAGCAATTATCATTGCACACACAGTAAGGCCTGGGATAAAAGATAAACATTATGTTCTTGAATATGACAGGGGCGTGTGAGCAATGAATATTTCTGTTTAGAGCACAATTATAGCATGATACTTGACTTTTGTAATTTTAAACTTTAATTCAACCCATTATATATAGAAAAATAGTTTTATAAATTAAGAAGTAGGTTCTTTACAGTGCAATGTAAACTACTATATATTGTGAACTAAGTCACTGCATGGAAATATGTGAAGCTTCTTTCCTAGACATCGCGTAGGGTCCCCAATTAGATGAGGCAATCAATCTATTTGATGTAAAATTTGAAAATTGTGCGATTAAAGCAGTTGCAAAGACAATAAAAATGAGTATGTGAAACATTCGTTAGTAATCATTCCATCCAGTGCAACGTCGGGTATTCCTGCTAGTTATGTGAACCTATATGAGGTCTTCTCTTATATATTACTTTTATATATGAAGATCTAAAGAAAGATATAATTAAATGATAACTGGTGTATCATATATTGGAAGTAGCAAAGTATAAATCACAAGACTATACAAAGAACAAAAAAATACTTCTCGTAACGAAGAGTAATAGACTAAACAGGATATTCAATATAGCGAAAACGTCACTGTACTTTATATGTCCTTTTTAATAACACCAAGAACTAGACAATAGGTTTAATATTTTCTGAAATGAATTAATTTATAAGAATTGCTATCGGGGAGAAATATTAAGTCACTATTGAAAATAGAGTAGTATAAGATCAAACAGATAATACCTTTAATATATAAGATATTTTTAAAGGCTTACAATGAACGAATGTAGTCGTTAAAAGCAGATAAATAAAGAAATGGACAATAAAAAATTCTATAAATTTATGATTTATTTATTTATTTATTTACCTGAATATTTTGTTTGTCTGTTTTTTTTTCAACTGTGGATGGTAAAAATGAAAAAAAAAAAAACATTCAGGTAAAATTCAAAAAATAAAGAAAAGTTATTGAATTATTTATTATTCATTTATTTATGTATCTGCTCTTAACGACTGAACATTCCTGCATTGTAAGTCTTCAAAAAAATCTTTTATCCGTTAACAATGCTTCAATCAAACGACGCCATACGTCTTACATTTCATATATGATTAATAATATTGCGAGACTTCCATAAGTTAATGAAATTTGTGTTTGACTAAACAATATGAGATTTATTGTGCATTTTTTCATAATGCATAGGTTTTATCCTGGACTGATTTAGAAGATATCTTTTCTACAGATATATTTATTTGTTGTTGATTATGTAACCATTATTATATAAACACAAATCGTATTGGCATTTAATAAAAAATAGCAATACCCTTAGAAATTCCCCGGAATTCTTAAATGTATTAAAGCAAATAATATGTTTTAGTCAAGCGAATACTAGAAATATAATAATACTCCATAGACAAATGCGAGTTCTTATGACTATTATTAAATGTTTTATTTTTTATTTCTACACGAAAATATATCACAAAATATAATAAATGTTTTTGCCTTACTTCCCCAATTTTATTTCATTATAGGTGTATATATATATACATATATATATATGTATATATATACATATATATATACATATATATACATACATAAATACATATATATACATAAATACATATATATATATATATATATATATATATATATAAACTATATATGGCGATTAAGCTACACTATATATTCCGCGTTTCATCCACTCTATACATAAATACATACATACATATATATATATATATATATATATTTATATATATATATATATATATATATATATATGGCGATTAAGCTACACTGAATATTCCGCGTTTCATCCACTCTAGGACTCCTCAGGCTTATTAAATTTTATACGAAGGTATTTACGTGGCTGGTTGTGTTCTTAGATGGGTTGTGTACTCCTGAGGAGTCCTAGAGTGGATGAAACGCGGAATATTCAGTGTACCTAATCGCCATATATATTTTATAAATTACCAACTAGCTCTACCTACGTATTGAGCACTTTTGAAGTAAATACTTAAAGTTTACGCATAAATCTATAATTTCGTATATTAATTTTATGTGAGTAAATTATGTAGTTGTATATATATATATATATATATATATATATATATATATATATATATATATATATATATATATTGAAAATATGACTGAGGACAATATTTCTTCGGAAATTATATTAAAATAAATCTGTATCTGTTTCTGTTGTCTTAGGCTTAAAATTAGAAAAAGGTTTACATTGTTCCAAACAATAAATTTTCAATTTATATTGTTTGTAATATAAACAAAAGAAGTTCTATTTATAACGTTTCCTTTATTTTTGCTTATTTAAAACCGTCACTTTCTGAAATACATGTTTACATTGTAACGTACAAGTCATTTTAAAGATTTCGAGAGTATTTTTGCCACTTAAACTCCAGTCTTGCCAATCAAGATACCATGACCTCAACCATACTCTGAAACATACCCTGACCGCCAGTTTAGTACGCACGAGCCACACGGCACTGCATCCAAGCCGTTCTAAACATAGGGAGGTTAGTGGTGTCCATTTTAAAAGTTGTTCTTTACATAAAAACGATGGGCGGGTGTATATTTCGAAAACCGTTCTCAACATGAGGAGATTGGGGGTTGAGCAACAAGAACAAAACACGCCCTACTTAAATTTTTAACGCGGGATGATGCTTCAATCGGGTAACGCCGGTTACCATATCCTGCTAGTTTATTATATGTTTTTGCTAGAATATCTTGCCTTTTTCTTTTCCAGTTTTATCAATAATAATCTTAACCATATAACTTTTCATGCTCGCATTTTTCTATGTAATCCCTTATTTTTTCCGGTTTTTGTCTTAAAATAATATTTTCTCTCAGTTTAAGTTGTTTCCTATGAATAAATAGCGACAGTAGAGCTGAACAACAGACCGGGACAGCGGTGAATTATTATCGACAGTTTTTTGATATCTTGTTACGTAAGCATCTTCCCCGTCCCAAGCCGATTTGATGTAACGTAAATGATTTGACTGCTATGGTAACCAACCGGTAATAAAAAAAAAAAACTGTCCCTCCGCTCTTTAAAGATCCTGATAATTTTTTAATACAGTAATTTTATTATAACTTTTGTTTTACAGAACGAAAAATGATATGACAGTGGTGCTATATGAACACATAAAGTTTAGCAAAGGACATGTAAAATTTAAAACAGAAAAAAAAGACAACAAACAGTCTATCGGGTTCTTACATTGGTCAATAGGAGAAACATGCATAGTCCGTCTTTGATCTTGCTTGAGGAATTCTCAGAAAATATGCAAATGAACATTCGTACAACTCGAAGTCTGGGTGGTAGTTACAGCAGCTTTATTTAACGAAGTTTCCCCTGTTGGAAAACTGAAACATTTCTGATGCCCTCTACTCGAATCTATCACATCGTCTTTTTTTTACATAGGCATCACCACTTATCAAGACCCAGAAGCCACTCGAGGATAAGGGCCTTTTTCTCCCTCTTGCTGTCTACTCGTCTGTTCACTCCGACTCCTGCCTCTTGACTAACAATGATACAGGCATTCAAACTTTACCCCTAAAACTCACGTCATCATGTTAAATCAAATTTAATTAAATTAGTGTTTGTGTTCAAACATTCTTTTCTATCAAAACATCTGAACATAAATAATTTTATCTGTAAATATTTATTTCACTATAACATTCTTTCTGACATTCTATTTTAACAAATACTAATAGCGATCATAATAATCGTCGACGACACATCTTTCGGCGTTGCCAGGACACTATTTAATAATACTATGTAGATATATTACCTTTAGAACTCAAATGGTGGGCATTTAAATGGTACACCCTCTGTTTTTTTTATTATACCTGAACCTTTACAATGCTATCCGGAGCTATTTCGAAAAGACTATATGGTCTCCTTCCAAGGCATTGAGGTTCACTGTGGGCCACGGCTCACTGTTTGGGAACTTCTGATTTGACACATTGTTTTCATCGAACAAATAGAGTAGCTCGTATGGTTAAGCATGTGTTTAATGTCTTAATCTAGATTCTTTGTCATTTATCTGTGAAGACAAAGTGTGTCGCTTGGGGCTTGTTTTATTGTGTTTTTATTTTATTAGTTCAATATAAACAGTGCGTAGAAACCGGTAAGAAATAATCCTTAACCGGCGGGAAAAATTATTTAACTTTTCGAATTTAAAGCTGCTTATTTGATAATTTCATTTGAATAAAATAGAGAAGTATTTTGCGATATGAAGTAGTTCAACGAGTTTTAGAATATGTTGGCATAAATTTTCTGAATTTTTCAGATGAGGATTGATTATTCGTATCATTATACTTCATCGGACAACTGTTCCCACCTTTTGTGTCATTTTTACAACGTTTCGGTCGATGTAACCAACGAACTTCTTCCGGTGTATATTGTCGAACCCAGGAATGTTTATGTTGCACTTGACAATTTTAACGGAATTTCAAGCGAAACCCTTGATTTAATTACAGAGGTTGAATACTCTCGTTCTATTAGCCATGGCTGAATAGAGGTCCTAAGTTATTCGTAAATTTTATTTTTCGGTCTCTAAAACTAAGAATAGAAGCGTTCACCCTTTCATGAGAATATCACTTATACAATTGTTTCCTCTCCCCCTGCATATGCTCTAATCTCTGCGGACAGTTCTAGTACAACGTTTATGTCGATGTTTAAGACATCGACCGACACGTTGATGAAAACCGTTGCACTAAGAATTCAAGTAATAAGAATTTTGGTATAATATTTCGATTTTTTTTTAATTATTTGTATTGGTGGGATATGAGGGAGTTAGGGTCTAGGCTAAGAAAGTGATTTTGTAGTGAGTTATTTGAAAACCAGTAAAATTATGGAATTTACCTTTATGCATGCCCTCTCTTGAATGTTGTGACGTCTATGATGTCATCGTTATTTCTAACGTGCAGTTGCAAACACTCTGTTACATATACACCCCATTCGCCCCTATCTATCTATCTATCTATCTATTAATCTTTTATTTCTATGTCTTTCAATGTCGCGCCTCTTTCTATCTCTACTATTTGTTTAGTGGCGATTAATTGAACAGAATTGTATGTGACAATTAAAAACAACCGTGTTTTGATTTTCCAATACATTTGGCTTCCACTAATTACATTTGAAAAGGCTCTTCGTTGATGAGAGAAGCAGCAACAACAACAGCAATCAAAAAACCAATGTAGCTAATGTCAATTTTTTTTTCTTTTATTTAAAACAAAATTACCAAACAAGCAACTTTAAATGCGGAAAGTTAAACAATGAATCTCTAACCAGGAGAAACAATTTACTTAAAATTGTTTTTCCCGGTTAGAGATTAATTTTACAGGTGTAAACGCACTAATGCCTTTGTAAGAAATGAAATCACAAAACAATACAACCATCTCGAACCGCCATATTTAGTCTTTACTGAGAGGGGGCAAAATAGCTAGATTAGCTATTGTAACAGGGTGCGTATGAGCGCGTGTGAAAATATTAGAAGCAACCGTTTAATCATGTATGCAAATTAGCAAGTGTGCACGACATCGCGTCATAGGAAAAAGAAAAAATACACCACGTGGTTGGTAGGGGAAAAATCGCGTACCAGGAAAGATAGATATGTGGGCCTGCGGTGTCGGCGAGAGACGTCTGAGTTTTTGTCGAGACGGCAGGATTTTTTAAAATTTCATGAGAGAGGAAATGGACCGTACAAAAAATAAAGAAAAAAGAAGCAGGTATTGTTTGTTTGGTTGGTTGGTTGTTTTGTTTTACCACATATCAACCCTTTTCAGGTTATTTAACGCCGAATCTGGTGATTTTGAAGAATTACTCTTTAATATAGTATATTTGTTTTTAAGTCGTACTCTATTTAACCCATAGTTGGGACCCTAACAGGTACTACCACTCCGGGTCAGAGTTGACCTGGGAGTAATGGCAATTAAAGGGTGGCTCCACACTCCCTAAGACCTGCAAGCTGGGGCCTTACCATGGATATAGTTTAAGGTCATATCCAGGACAAAGGATTGTTTGGAAAGTAAAGGAAAAAAGACACCACGTGGTTGGTAGGTGAAAAATTGCGTATCAGGAAAGATAGATATGTGGCTCTGCGGCGTCGGCGAGTGACATCTGAGTTTTTGTCGAGACGGCAGGATTTTTAAAATTTAATGAAAGAAGAAATGGACAGTGCAAAAAATAAAGAAAAAAGAAAGTCACGGTAATAAATATATTCTGCTAAAAAAAAAAAGTCAGATGTTCGTTTCTTTCCTTTTTTTAAAAATTTGTTTGTTCATTTGTTGCAGTGCCAGACAGCGTTGGGGTCCGAGAGGTCTAAACTTGATTGACACGGTTAAAAACTAACGGCTAGGTTAAAAACGAAGGGAAGAAATAAATAAAAATCATTTGTTCTTTTTTTAACAAAAGCATCCATTACTTTTACTTTCCGTCTAGGCACAACTTAAAATGTCCCTAACTGCCACATTTAGCTTGATAGCGTTTTTTGTTAATTTTTCTGCCGACCGCTTCTCACATCCGACTTATTCTTATCTTCGACCAAAAATGTCCATTTCTAATCGACGCGCACTTTCCTTTTCCAATCGCATTTTTCTCCTATTTTTCTTCTATTTCTTCTCTCGTACACTTCCTACTTTGCATATGCGCTTTTGTCGGCTACTGCTGCTGCTAATCTCTTCGCAAGCGCACCATCTTTTCCTGCTGTTTATATTTTCCAAGGACTCACATGAGCTATGTTTTAAAAGTGATAAGAAAAATACACATGAACTGTATATTTGAAAAAAAAATCTGCTTAAAACAAATAATGCTGCCTAAAAATACATATTCCAAACTAGGCGATATTACTGCTTATTAAGATAACAGTATTTTGGAATAAAGACGTGGTATCGTGAAGAGAAAAATATTCCTTAGTGAAGAATACTATTGCGTGACCGTCCTAGGGAGCGATTCGACTCGACACTGGGGGAGGCTTAAGCTCCCGAAACACTGGAGAATGCCGGGCAGATATGATAGTTTTATTTGTTAACTATCGCTTTATGCCCTCATGCATTCAACTCTACCGAAAGAAGATATTTTTTTTTATTGTTTTGTGAAAAATGACTACGTGATGTGATTTTAAGAGACATAACGAAATATAATTTCGTTTCCGTCGCCAAGGAGTGCTTACTTACGGTATATATAAGCCTGGTAGAATCCTAGCGTGGATGAAACGCGGAATATTATTTGTAGGTTAATTGCCATATATATATTTATATCTTACTACACACACACACACACACACACACACACACACACACACACACAAACAGAGCTGAGAGGGAAAAGTTACTAAATACCAGGGTCTTATGTATGACATGAAAAGAAACTGGAACCTTAAGAAGATCTCTATCATTCCAGTAATTATAGGAGCAACCGGACTTATGAAAAAGAATTTTACAAACTATCTTACAAATATACCAGGTAAGCCAAGTGCAAAGGAGATTCAAACAATTGCACTTAAAGGGACGGTTAGAATCTTAAAAAGATCTCTCGGTTGGAGTGTCTAAAATAGCAGGTGTATGTTTGGCATCTGGTAGGATTCCCCATCCCTGGCTTAAACAAAATCATAAGAAAAATGAAAAAATAGAGAAAAACAAAATATATATATATATGTGTGTGTGTGTGTGTGTGTGTGTGGGGGGGGGTGTGTGTGTGGGTGTATGTATGTATATATATATATATATGTGTACTTTCCACTTCTAAGCACTCCCAAACTAAAGCTGGAATAGCAGCAACATCCATCATCACAGATGACAAGGATGAAGTGAAGCAAATTTATAATATACAATTTACATCATACAATCACCTTTGTAATAATTATTTTTAAAAAATTAAAGAGTTTATTTAAAAATGGCAAATAATCCACGGAAATACAAAATATAAAAATAATAAAACTCGGAAAGCATGGACTTTAATAATAAAAACAATAAAAGAAAAACAACCAACGGAAAAAAAAAGTGGCAGTGTCTTATGCGCAGTTAAAGTGTCTTATGCACAGTTAAAGTGTCTTATGCACAGTTAAAGTGTCTTATGCACAGTTAAGTGGACAAATATACTAATTGCTCCAAGGAGATACTTCCTGGGTGGGCAACTTCTTAAGGAGTCTTGCCCTTCAGGAAACCGCACAATATGCGTGTATGTCTGTACGGATTTATATACATACATACATACATACATATATATATATGTATATCTATGTATAGATATATATATAGAGAGAGATAATATATATAAAGAGATATATAGATATACATATATAGCTATATGTATATTTATATATAATTATGTATATATATATATATTTGTACTTATCAGTTTCTTTCCTAAATATATATATGTATATACATATATATATATATATATATATATATTTAGAGAGAGATAGAAAGATAGATAGAGATAGATAGATAGAGAGAGAGAGACAGACAGACAGACAGACAGACAGAGACATAAATACATAATACAATGTTTGGTTGGGCAATTTTATATATATATATATATATATATATATATATATATATATATATATATATATATATATATATATGTTTATGTCGTAAGTTGATATATAATCATATAGTATGATTATATATATATATATATATACATATATATTATATTATATATATGTATATATAAAGAAAGGATGGAAAGAGAGAGAAAGTGAAAGAGAGAAAGAGAGAGAGAGTAAAATATGAAAAAAGAGCAGACCAAGCTACCTATTTATCAACGTTTTAACATTATTGTAAGATTTATTTCTGGATGAATGAATTAAAGAAGATAAAATACGCGTACAATATTTGAAAATATATTTTCTGTGAAATATTTGACTGTTTTATTTTTAGAACGAAAAAGGTCGTTGAATTATTTGAAATAATACTTGCTGTGAAAATGATGACTTTGTTCCCTAACAGAACGAAAAAAGTTGCAGGAAATCCCCAAAAGTTATAGCTTGTGTTTACGATAAGAGTTTCTCTTTCTCTCTTTCTGTACTTTTCTCTCCCGTTCTACCTGTCTCTCACTCTCTTTTCCCCGTCTGTCTGTATACCTGTATGTCTGTCTGTCTGTCTGTCTGTCTGTCTGTCTCTCTCTCTCTCTCTCTCTCTCTCTCTCTCTCTCTCTCTATATATATATATATATATATATATATATATATATATATATACCGTGCACTTTAGGATAACGTATTATTAGTATTCAATAAAAAGTGAATTACAGCGAAATGTTTTTTTTTGTTTTTTTTTTAATTTTTCTTCCTTTGAAGATTGAAATGCCGGGTATGGGGCAGCCAAACCAGCTGCCAACATTGCCCCGCTTTTTTTATTGAAACCAACCGAGAGCTCTTTTTAGTATCCTCGCTGTTCCCTTAAGTCCAATTGTCTGAATCTCTTTTGCACTTGGTTCACTAGGAATAGGTTAGAATGAACAACAATCTTGTCTCTGTAAGTTACTTGACATAAGTGCATTCTTATACTTCTAAAGAAATACATCTTGAGAGGAAATGAATACAGACCTTACATTTAAAAATAACATATCGCCCACTAAATTAATATCTCTTTTGTCGCTCTTGGAAGAATATTAAAATCCTATTTTTTCTCTTCAGATATTATTAGAACTAACATCATAATATACGTAGTCATTGACTTGTAAATGACCTGATGAAATTTTACTAATTTGCATATTTCTTTAAAAAACAAGCTTTCATTAATTTATGATTCATTTTTGTTTGTTTGATTCCATTGTTACACTTAATTCTATCTATGCATAGTTTTACATTCTGCATAATTGCCTAACATTTAAGATGAAAATGTTCTATCAAACGGACATGTATATATATATATATATATATATATATATATATATATATATATATATATATATAGTAAGTTATCAAATATATATGGAGATTAAGCTACACTGAATATTCCGCGTTTCATCCACTCTAGGACTCTTCAGGCTTATGCGCGAATTTTGTGGTTGTTTGCCACAAAATTCGCGCATAAGTCTGAAGAGTCCTAGAATGGATGAAACGCGGAATATTCAGTGTAGCTTAATTGGCATATATATTTTATAATTTACTAACTAGCTCTACCTACGTATTGAGCACTTTTGAAGTAAATACTTAAACTTTATCTAAATTTATACTTTCGTATATTAATTTTATGTGAGTAAATTAAGTATATATATATGTGTGTGTGTGTGTGTTTGTGTGTCCGTGTGTGTATGTGTATGTGTGTGTATACGTGGGTGTGTATAAGTGAATTTCTGTGCCTTAAAAATGTATACAGCATTTCTAGTTTTTAGTAAATTGTCATTGGGTGTAGAAATATTTCCTATTAGGAAATGACGTTTAAAAAGAGTTTTGTCATAAATATCGAGTCTAAGTTTGGATTTTTTTTTATACAGTGGTTTTCTATTATTTTTTCGTCGATTTTATAATTAGTATGGATTTGGTTACAGTAGGATATGTTAATATTTTGGTTGTTGTCGTTGTCATTATTATCATTTTTTATTATTATTATTATTATTATTATTATTATTATTATTATTATTATTATTATTATTATCTATATATTAATACGATTGCAAGTGTGTTCATTTGTGTGTCACGCTTTCCGGCAAATGCCATTGATTGTGACTTAACTCATTTTTGTTAAATTGTTTCACAGAGACCCAGAGGGAGAGAGACACCTACGTATGCTGTTTACTTCCTAAACTATCACTGCTACTACTATATTTTCATGCGTGTGTGTGTACTTACACTCGTCTATCTGTGTGCGTGTGCGTGTGCGTCTGTGTGTGTGTGTGTGTATTAACTTGGGACTTCTATATATTAATACGACGTGTGTGTCTAAATATTGTTATACGTTTTTTTTTTGTTCGATTTCGATTCAAGCTGATGCACCGAAGTCATATGGATATATATATATATATATATATATATATATATATATATATATATTTATATTATTGCAATCACAACTTTATGATATACCAGAATCACTCGAAAATTGACTCTATAATAATATATACGAAATCTGCATGAATTGAAATATCATATTTAAGCGCAGTTTACGACTGGGCTACGCCGGGTTTCCCTGCTCGCTTTGAGAAACACTTTTGCAGTTTTAATAAAAGAGCTACAAGATATCTCAATTTACACTAAATGCCAACATCAATATATTACATATTACAGTGTCCGCTGTGTAATTTCCACAGGTCCCGCTAAGTATTATTATTATTATTATTATTATTATTATTATTGAATATAAGGCGTATGCACGGGTTTAAAACACAAATAATTTCGATCGCAGTAGGTACGCTAGGAGTAGTATCAAGTCGTCTGGAAGGACAATTGAAAAAAAAATACATGAATCCCGATATTTTAGGCGGCCTTCAGACTTCTGCTATTGTAATTACCACCAACATCCTTAGAAAACCCTTGATCTTTGAAGTTCCTGGTTTGGAGGCGGAATTGAAGGGAATCCTCTGGAAATATCCCATCCCTTTCCAGCGAGATGTTGATAAACAACATGTTATTTATTTATTTATTTATTATTATTATTATTATTATTATTAGTAGTAGTAGTAGTAGTAGTAGTAGTAGTAGTGTATTTTTATTAGTGGCTAGAGATTGTATAACTTTTGGATCGACAATATAGTTTCCGAAGTTATAATGAATGGGAGTTTGTTTAATGTTAGAGAGTGCCTTATTAAACGTTTCGTTAGTTGATGAAGTACCTTCTGCTAGGTGGTTGAGAATTTTCATTAAGGCCATTTTGTATCTACCGGGGCATTCGCTTTGAAAATTGAGAAGACGTGCTTCTTTACTGGCATGTTTTTTTTTGTATGCGTAGATAATAAATCTATCGATGTCGGCTTTAATTTCTATATCAAAGAAGGGTTTGTGGTATTTATATTCATTTCATGCGTGAAATGATGTTGATTTTTACGTGTGGCTATGATTTTTGTTAGTACATCAACAAACGGACTATTTTATAAGGAACTCTCTAACATAAAACACACTTCCAAAAATTACATCGTCGATTCAAAAATTAAACACACTCTAGCCGCCATTACAACAACAACAACAACAATAACAACAACAACAACATATTAATATTTTCTACTGTAACTAAGTGCATGCTAATTATAAAATCAACGAAAATATAAGAATTACTATCATACATAAAGACAATTCAACCATTGAAAAAAAACTCTAAACGCAGACTAATTATTTATTACAAACAATTCAAACAAGTCGAATACTAATAAGATGAACTAGGACAACAACATATTCTTTTCATTGTTTTGATTCTCGAGTGTGTATATGTTTATATGCTTTTATATGGAGTGATGTGTTTCATTGTTGATTAATGCTGTCTAATTGGTTTGAATATATACTAGAGAGTCAAAACAATGATAAGTATATTATGTTGTGATAGCCCTACTAAAAAGCAATACCTCTACACCTGAGGACAATTTACTCAAAACTAGAAATGCCGCATGTGTTTTTAATGTCCGATAGAATAATGTGTCTCCGAAAGCAATACGTACATCGGCATGAATAGAACCAGTACATTTCGCCAGTTAACGTGTCACATCTCTTTCCTGAACAACTCAATTTTACAAAACCTTGCGAAAAATACCCCCCAAACAAATTCAGGACCATATAAATTAAAAAAAAAACACCGTTATTTTTGCAGTCTCAACTTGTAATCTGCCCTTCCCATTCTCTGAAGCCGTACTCATTCGCACGAACAAATCGATCACCAATCACCAATATGATAGGGTAAGGCACGCTGTAGTGGTTTTTATGATGTAAACTTATTTAATTGACTTTTCAATAAAGTGACAAAACACATTAATTAATCCATCACTCGTTTGAAGACGGCGCATTCAAGTCGAAAACATTCGCGACTGGCGCAAATGTCCTTTTACACTCGAACAGAACCTTCGAACATTGGAACGCAAAAAGGAAAAAAGTTGATTGCAAAAAAAAAAAACCCAAAAAAAAACCAGAAATTATACCTGCTGTTCACCCGAACAACCCCTCATATATATATATATATATATATATATATATATATATATATATATATATTGATTTTTTTTTAAATTAAGCGGTCGTCAAGGATTGTTTATAGTTTTTCGAGGTAGTCTATCATGGTAGCTTAACCGATTTACTAAGTGGCAATTAGGTTCAAGAATTAGAAATACCTTTGGTGCCTGGTAAGTTGATGGTCAGATAGGTTGATATAATGCTGTGTTTGGTTTAATAGTAAGATAGTCCTTAGTAAAATGTGTTAGTTTTTATGGATGATGGTGCGTTGCAGGTGTTCGAAATTGTTGACGATATTATCGTTGTTGGCTTTCTTTATTTTCTTCTTCGTCGTAGTTGGTGGATGTGTTTTTTAATTGTTTATTTGGCCATAATAATTTGCCTTTCGATGAAGACTGTATCGTGGTGCTATTTGTAGTTATCGACATACAGTCCTGTTTCAGTGCCGCTAGACTAGCACTTTTCCCAAGAACGATCGGGTTGATAGTCGACAGTTCTACTTATCGACACACGGTAGCGGTTCCCGTAAATGACCTCAACAAATGTCCGTTTCAAACAAACATTTGTCCACCACATTAATAGAGCTCAAGCCGCTTGTCTTTGTTTACAAAAAAAAACAGCAAGTTCCGTATTTACAACTTATTAGGTAGCGGGTAAGATTATTTACGACAGTGCTCTTACAAAATATATACAGTCGTGTTTCGTTGTATTAAAACTCATAAGTGTAACTAGACTAACACCTTTCCCAAACTGAGGATTGAACCTAGAACCATCGCATTGACAGTCGGCAGTTCTACCCATCGACCTCCGTGATCAGCTCCCGGAAATTACCTCAAGAAATGTGTATTTCAAACAGATGTACGTTCCCTTCTTTTATAATACTCAAACCGCCTCTCTTTTTTTAAAAACAAACAGCGGACTATATATATGTATATAGTTCGCTGTTTGTTTATATATATATATATATATATATATATATATATATATATATATGTGTGTGTGTGTGTGTGTGTGTGTGTGCGTGTGTACGCGTGTGTGTGTGTGTGTGTGTGTGTGTGTGACTGAACTAATTAAAAGTCGCATGCACCGATTGGGTTATATAAAGATCATTTCTGCGTATTTTATATTTGGGTATTACAAAATTATATACTGCTCTTTTTGCAATCGCGTTCACGTAACCTACGCCACGACACCAAACCTGGGCGAGTGAGATCGGTAACACACAAACTGTTTCTGACTTTTATTGGGCCACGTACTAAAATTCCTTTGCTTTAGAAATATCTCTGTATTTTGTCTCCCGTTGACACTTGAAAATAAAATAATCGATACGACGTGGCAGAAGTTCGCTTGCAAACTCTGACATTATACGAGAACCTTAACCTACGTCCTGTGTCCTTCCTACAAAACAGCTACGAAAATGATTGACGGTTAACCTTTAGCTGACATGTATCGTGTCATTTGGCATAGCGAAAACAGGAATAGAATTTAAAAATAAGCAAGAATGTCCAAGAGACAGCTTACTGATACTGCAACTGCGCGTTAAGAACTTTGGTAAATGGACGGATTTTGAGACGTAAACGCTGGTTCTTCTGATGCAACATTTCGGCTAGCTAAATTGAATAATGTACAGTTTGCATCGGATCTTCTATAAATCTACTAATAGAAGGTCGCCCGGCGTTGCCCCTATGGTAAAATACGCATAACTATTATAGTTTAATTCATACATCAACTGAGACATGTGCATGCGAGTATTAGTTTTTTTTTCTAAACGGGTCACTTGTTGTAAACGAAAAAAAATATTCGAGCTGAGATCGAAATCCAAACCTAAAGACAGAGTGTCAAGTACGATAACCATTAGATCCGTTTGACATAATATTTAAAAAGTGCTTTGAAACCTACTTATTCGTAACATAATGAGAACGATTCACCCATGCGCATTTGGGAAACAGTTAGCAAACAGCTAAAAATACAATGAGCCTCAGGTACTTAATTTGACATTTTTGACTCCTTAGCAGCACTTTTTTTCGGAATAAAATTCGATTAAAATTTGTTCTGCATGCCTAAATGCGCTATACACCAAATTTTCTGTCAGTAGTTTAAATATTCATTGAGTATATAGGTTGAGAAGTGTCCTCTACACATTCTCAATTTTATAGATATATAGATTATGTAGAAGGAACGTTGTATGTGTATGTGTGTGTGTGTGTGGGTGTGTGTTAGTTCGTTCTCTATAGACTTGGAAACGGCGATTTTTTAAAAATCTTACACGAAGGTACTTGATGTGTTTGAAAGTGTTGTTACGTAGGTTTTCTATATTTATGCGTCTGCTAAGTATATAAAATTGAAAATAAAACAAAAATCCTATAAAGAAGGGAGTCAGATTGTGAATAAAGTTAACACGTTTATATAACTTAACATCACAAGTGCATTTAAGACGTTTTATCATCGTACAAGCAGAAAGTCCTTACTTTAAAAGTAATTTTAGATTCTTTTGTAATAGAGAGGCGCGTTCGAAATTACTGTTTCTAATAAGAGCGCAACCGAACCATTATACTTGACTTTTGCATTTTAAACTTTTAGTGAAACCATTATTTGTAATTAATTTTATAAAATCAATGCAGATTGACGACATCCATACATATAGATTATAATCGATTTGATATAAAAATGCCTAAAAAGTGGGTGATTTCACGGATTTCGCCGACAATTCAGTATTTTAGGTTGCAAACTGTCAATCTTCATCCACTCTCCAGTTACGTCTAGTCTACCCGCTAGTGGAGTCTATCAAAGAAAAAAAATTGAAAGGTACATGTGTGAATATGATTGGTTAATCCATAAAAATGTTAATAAAATATAATTAAAAAAATACGTCACAAAACTGGAAGTTGGATTAGTTCCAAACGGGTCACAGAAAAATACGTTTACTGGTCTTCAATCGAAGTAATGCTTGATTTACTTATATGTAAAATGCAATTAGTCTGTATGTGGCTGTGTATATGAGTTCGTTTCCTATGGACTCAGATACGTCTAGGCCGATGTTTTTGTAAATTACACACGGATATGCTATAGGTGTCTGACAATATTTTTATATTCAGTGGTGCCAATGTATTAGTCAGATTGTCTTAGAATTATAGAAAGATATCATAAAAAATATATTAAAGTTCGGAACCCTTCGGTTACTTTTTGGGCAGTATATATATACATATATATATATATATATATATATATATATATATATATATATATATATATATATTAAAACAGGATAGCCCACTTAAGAGTAGCCTGATTTCTCTAATCAATTTTTTCAGATCAAGCGGCCCATTTAAATGTCTCTAATCTCTCCCTTAACTACCAACAGATACCGCAAGACAAAATGCAATTCTTTTTCCAAAAAAGTGGAGCCACATGCCACACGTCATAAGAGAGACTAAATTTCCTCCCGACTTCCAAATCCTGTCTGGATTACATGTCGTCTACCTTTCATGCTTCTTATTTCAACTGTTTCTTGTATGTGTGTATTAAAACAAGTAGTCTGTACTTACATCATGCGACTACTAACAGGTGACTTCTCAGTCACGTTTTCTCTTGCCACATTTTAATACCTTGGTTTGAAAACGTACTTTCTTATTGCATTTTACAGTCCTCTTCATTTTTTATTGTTACTAAGATATTTATAACATTCCAAAACACGTAGGTCCTGGATATGACCTTAAACTATATCCGATGGTGAGGCCCCAACTTGCAGGCCTTAGGGAGTGTTGAATCACCCTTTAAATGTCATTGCTCCCATGTCCACTCTGACCCGGAGTAGTAGTACCTGTTAGGGTCACAACTATGGGTTAAATAGAATACGACTTAAAAAACAAATATACTATATTAAAAAATCGTTCTTCAAAATCACCAGATTCGGCATTAAATAACATGAAAAGGGTTGATATGCCGTAAAACAAAACAACCAACCAACCAAAACATGTAAACGTTATTTGTATGTGTAACACAATCTAATTTTCATACCGATAATCATAATAATTTTCTTTCATAATAATACCTCCTTTAAATAAACATCTAACTTTAATACTATTAGCACCTCCACGATCGACTCTTTGCAAGGCCACCAGGCATCTTCCGTCTATACTGGGATAATAAACGGACCACTACGTACTAAAGTGGGGAAAATATGGCCTATATATTTCAATTTCTGTCTTTTTATCTTTGATTCGTTTTTTTTTTTTTTTTTTTTTTTTTGTGAAGGGGCTCTTGTCTTTTTCCGAAACATAAACTCTCTCAATTATCAAATTAAAGTTTCATATAAAAATTTTCCACTGGGTTTCTGTTTATTGTAGCGTGTTTTACTGTATTCTGCGTAGATGTCAAAGGCAAGCAATATCACCTGTTAAAGAATGACATGAGAGTCGAATTTAAGAGCACCTTCCCTCGTGATGTACAAACTTGTGAGCTTTATATAGAAGAGATTGCCTTTGTCGGTTCTTTGTCCTGAGACAAATGAGCCTAATTTTTTTTCTACTCGTTGCAAGAAACATGTAAGCAATTGTGAAGATTAATCGAATCGTCTTTAATATTCTTCCGTCTACGTGATTTTCTTTTGTAGATTTTCGTATGTGTTTTTTTTTTAATGTTACTGCAGGTGGTTTTGCAGGTTCGTATATTATTTCGAATCTGTAAACGTACGAGAAAGAGGAGAAGGAGAGATGCGAAGACAGTAAAAAGACGCCGAGGAAAAAGAGATCCCATAGAAATACGACAACGTCGACGAGGAACAGAAGGAATCGCGGAGAGCGAATTTCAGGAAATAAATTCATTGCTTAAACGGAAATAGAAAACGCAGGTGATTTTTTTTCCATACAAAATAAAATATTTTCATTTTTTTTCTTTTTAATAAGAAAAGACGGAGAGAGGGAAAACGATGAACTAATCGGTTGAAAATTCGTTATAAAAAAAACAAGATTAAATTATGCAACTTTTTTATTATTTATAAAAAACAAGACACGTGCGGTAACAATAAAAGAGAATACTATTATCGACGTTGATAACCTATGATGCGAAAACGCTGACTATTAACCTACTAATATATTGACACTGTTTATGTCCACACAAATATCCTTGTAAAGAATGTTAATTGACGTAATTGCGTCTTGTAGATATAATAAATTTAATTTTTCCATTCAGTATCATCCCTTCCCTTTTTTTTATATATATTTTATATATAATATTTTATTTATATATATATATTTTATATATAAAATATATATAAAATGAACTCATTTTTCCTTTCTGATTTTGACCTTAATAGGATTGAAAATCAAGACATTTCATGCAAATGTAATGTGCACAGACTACAACACATTATCTGATGTGTGTTATAGGCATATTACCTGTACACTTCCTCGATAATCGTAGATTCCTATTTTTTTTTGGTGAGAGTTCACTGTCAAATTCGGTTAGAATCAATGGAAGTTGTAAAATCTTTTCTCTCTAATAAATTCCTCCTATCCAACACCGTTGCGGAATCGTTCACAGAGGACATTTCGAAGAAACACCGGTTTGGGTTTTCTTTGCTTCGTAGTTGCTTACAAAACTGTAATGATATTTTAACGTTCCTTTTCGTTCTATGTCTTCAACTGGATGAAACGCACTATGGACTTAACCGATTCGAAGGGTTATTTATGCCATTTTTTTCTTTTTTTCTGCTATGTTTTTTTTTGTTTTGACTTTTGTTTGTCAAAACACGCTTTTTTTTCCTGATTTTCGCTTTCTGTTTTTCCGATTAATTTTTTTAAAGGAGTTATATGTTTGTTCGCTGTTTTATTTTATTTATTTTTTTTTGGGGGGGGGGGGTTCTTTTTAAAATAGTTAACCAAGGTTATTACTCCGCTTATTCTTTACTTTAACTCCCTCCCCCTTACACACACACCTCCAAACAACCGGGAAACGCCGGGTACCCCCGATAGTATAAAACATTGCATTGCTTAAACCGAGACACGCATAAAAGAAAATCAATCATTTTGAACTAATAGTATAATGTCAAACGCTATTTAATATTGTTTACCTATTAATAATTATTTTTTCACCCGTATTTAAAACATGAAGAAAACTATCAATATATATGCGTCACATCAAAATACAATTATTTCCTGTATTCATTATGTGCGGACAGTTAACCTTATCTTCATCGTCTGGTGATGACTATCATCCAATACATCCTCTGGCCTTCTTCAGATGATTAACCGCGATGAGATAAGAATGCCGAGTCTTATAATGATATCCCCAATGATTACTACCTTTCCCGGGGGCCGTGGCACAGTGGATATAGGCATTGATATAGGTGAGCACTGTCCGAAGATATCGATTTCAATGCTTCTCAAAAAGTCCGGAGGATGAGTTGGCCAAACCCACAACTATAGAAATGAAAATAACAGACCCAAAAGAATGATAACACCAATTATGAAGGCTTATCTCAAATATTTTCAAAAAAAAAGAAATACATATATATTTTTAGGGTAATGTTTTAAGCTCTATTTATTGTAAAGCTCGACTAGCTCTGTTGGTATTACCTAAGAAATAAGATTTAAGGTTTCGAATTGCTAGATGCTTTATTTACTTTGTTATTTCTTTAAAAGGCCTACATTATGTTCAGGTTTAGACGAACTGCACCTAACATTGATGCCTCTTGTTTTTCTACTTCCGTTCGCAAAATTTAATTATGCTCTGCAAAGCCAAAACCAAAAAAAACAGCAAGCCACCTTTTCCTCCTTTATCTTCTTCCCATTTCCCCTTTCTCTTTCTATCTCCCCTCTTCCTGAGTAGTTTCCTTACTTAAAATGTACCAAACGTGTAATACCGTAACCCTTTTTCCTCTCCCATTGAAAAAGTCCTGCATTTTCTGCAGGGCAGTAAACAAAAACGATAAAATCCACTATAAGACAACCAAATCAAACACTACAAACTAGCGATTGAGCAAACAAATGATTTGAATGATTTAAAAAAAAAAAACTACAAAATAACTGGGTGTCACATGAATACTGTTTTCAAAATAAATGGGTTCGGCATTAAATAACCCGGAAAGAGTTGATATGCCATAACACTAAACAAGCACAACTATGCTAAGTTTTTAAAATTCGCTAATATTAGATTTCGTTGGTTGTTTTTGTTTTACGGCATATCAACCCTTTTCAGGTTATTTAATGCCGAATCCAAAGATTTTGAAGAACAAATTTTAATAGAATATATTTGTTGTTTTCAAGTCGGTTTCTATTTAACCCATAACTGGGACCCCAACAGGTTCTACCACTCCGAGTCAGAGTGGACCTGGGAGCAATGGCAATTAAAGGGTGGATCCACATTCCCCAAAGCCCGCAAGCTTGGGCCTCACGAGTGGATATAGTTTGAGGTCATATCCAGAACCTCGCTAATATTAGAAGGCCCGCCCTACAGCTCGCTTTTAGTCATCATTGAAAAGGACATTTTAGGCTGTACTCTATTACGATCGGAAAAAAAAAATGCTTGTTTTTTTTTTACATGGTAGTCACCGCTTATCAATGCCCGGAAGCCACTCGGAGATAAGGGTTATTGCGTGTACAGTTGTCAATGGAATAATATCGTAGTAATCGTTAGTAATGGAGATTTGATAAAGTGCCTATCTTAAGCGGGCGGTTTATCAGGAATTTGTTTATGTTGGACTTGTTGATTTTTTTTTGCACTGTTCCATTTAAATCTAAGTTGTTAACTATCATCTGGCATCTTTTATCACAATTTTGATGTAAATAGGCACAGGATTCGTAGTAAAACGTCATCGAGTATAACTAGTATTACCCTGCAAAATAAAAACACATTTCGTTTCATGCCGTTGTTTTTAGACAGGATGTTAGTATTTATTTAAAGTACAATCAATTTCAGAATGTTTCCAGAATTTGTCGATAAGGCACTTTTATTGATAGTATATACACGAAACTCTAGTCCACTTCGAAGCAATCTCCTCTTGCTGTCACGCACATATTACCGTTCACTCAACTTCTGAATGGCCACATTGACGTCCTCTTGTATGAACATGTCAATAACCCTCGCAACAGTCCCTTTGATCTTTTAAATTATCTCATACTGACAGCCGTTAAGATTCTCCTTCGACTTGGGAAATAAAAAAAAAATAACAGAAGCAAACTCTGGACTATAGTGAGGTAAGGAACTTTGTTGATGCCAATCCTCATCAAATAGTTTTGATCTAAACTGATCACCCTTGGGACAACTTCGTACAAATCTTGCGCATTTTCAATTACTCACGAAAAATAGTGTGTGCTGTTTCCACACTGACACCGAACTCTTTGCTTATTGTTTCTATAGAAGCACAACGGTCCTTATCCATGAAATTATTTATTTGTCCCATTAACTCTGGTGTTCTGACTTCCTTACTCCCCTCACATGTCTCACCATTCCTCACAGACACTCTGTCTTCCTTTAATCTCCTCTGCCATGAGAAATCTAATGCTTGATTAATGCAAAATGGTCCAATAGCAATTTAAAGCATTCCACAGGTTTATGTGACAGTTTAATAGTTTAAAACATATTTTTTGCTGCATATCGTTCTCCCAACATCCTAAAACGCCTAGAATGCCTTTGTGACAATAAGGCTTTAGTAGGGTGTATTTTAATTTCTGCTGTAGCTTTTCATTTGAACCTGAAACCATAAAAAATGATCAGTAATCTCACAAGATGTATCATTCTAGCATACTAAATTTGTAAAAGTCTACGACAAATTTAAATAGCTATTTATATATATTCTGAATTTTTTATGAGGATTGGCTATTTGTATGAGTATTTATTCGTTTTGGTCGATATAACCTCCGACCTTCATCAGGCGTATCTTGTCGAACTTGGGAATGTTTCTGTCGAACTCGGGAATGTTTCTGTCGAACTTGGAATTTTGGACGGAATTTCGAGCGTAAACCTTTATTTACTTCACGGGGTAGC
Organism: Euprymna scolopes; assembly: GCF_053919585.1. NCBI lineage: Eukaryota > Metazoa > Mollusca > Cephalopoda > Sepiida > Sepiolidae > Euprymna > Euprymna scolopes. Next base: position 10,295,390 of record NC_136492.1, on the reverse strand, counting down.
ATGCGAATTACTAAGGATGTCTATCCAGTCCTGGCTGGCGGAACAAGATCACGCTATCCCCGTGAAGTAAATAAAGGATTATGTTCGAGATTCCGTTCAAATTCCTGAGTTCAATAGAAATATTCCCAGATTTGACAAGATACACCTGAAGAAGGTCGGAGGTTATAACGACCGAAACGTTGTGAAAATAGCACTAAAGATGAGAACAGTAGTCCGATGAATAACAGAACATTAAATGAGGTGTATTAGATTTACGTCATTATTTAAACTTGTATTCAACGTCATTATTCAAACTTGACGTCATTATTCATACTTGTATTCAAAAATTGACGTCATTATTCAAAATTGTATTCAAATATAGAAAGTAATAAAAAAGATGTGATACGTAAATTTATCTACAATATTCTGTTATTGAAAAAAGGACAAAGTTAATAGTTGAATAAAAAAAAAACTACTTAAAAATATACAATATTCACCACATTTGACTATAGAGAGCCAATCTTGCAACCTTGAACGAGAAGATGAGAATAGTCTTTAATTGGTGTAGCCTCGTTTTCGAATATCGTTAAAGTAATATGTAACCATTTTTGTAGAGGTGTGAAATAGGGAACTCGTATGTAATTTCGTCATGCATCAGTTTTTGAGCAAAGTAAGAAGTCAGTAAAACGTGACGCAAAAGATCAAATATAAAAAAGAGAAATATCGTCTGCCAAGAGATGCTGGATTGAGGTGTAAATTAAAGATAGTCTCTTACAAAACAATTTTAGTATATTTATTAATCTTTGTAGCATGATATTTCTGAATATTTATTAGTTCTTTTTAAGATACCTCATTTGGGTTAGTGTCATATAAAAATAACAATAGATACTATATTCATAGAAATGTAAATACACTTATATATGCTGAGTTTAGACGTTCTTTTTCTAAAAAAATATCGAATTTGATACCCATTTGAAAAATACCAGATTAATCATAACCAGGGCTACGACAGCAGCATATTCTTTTCATTGTTTTGACTCTCGAGTGTATACCAGTTTATATGTTATCTGCTCTTATATAGAGTGATGTGGTTCTCGGTTGATTAACTGTATCTAACCGAGACGGATATATACTCGATAATCAAAACAATGAAAATAATATTCTGTTGTCAAAGCCCTAATTACAACATATAGGTTAGTTAAATGTGTTTATCGTTCCTGCAATTAAAAAACTTTTTTGTTTGGCATTTCTGATTTGTATATCGTCTTAACAGTCAAAAGCAATTTACGTTGCGTTAAGTTTTCAATTATAATACAAAAGCAGTATTAAAAATGTGTGCTTAACATACTTCTTGTAAAACTTATTTTTTATCTTTCGTTATCTTAGAAGTCATTTATTTTAATTGTATATTTTATTTATTTTTCATTCATGTCCTTTATTATCCTGGAACTCATTTATATATATATATATATATATATATATATATATATATATATATATATATACATATATATATATATCATTTATATATATATATTATATATATATATTATTTATATATATATTGTTTATATATATTATTTATATATATATATTATTTATATATATATATTTCTGTAGAAATATATTTTCTCATATCAATCCTTATTTAAGACGCTCAATGTAATTACAGAGCAATATAGAGAATAAATGACAAAAAGTTATATTCCAAAATTCATGATGTTAACCATCTTATAATTTATTCTTTTAATTCAGTTTATTATTATTATTATTATTATTATTATTATTATTATTATTATTATTATTATAATTATTATTATTATATCTTTTTTGTACCAGAAATTCGCTTCATTTCCTTTAATATATATATATATACATACATACACGCACGTACACACACACACACACACACACACACACACATATATATATATATATATATATATATATATATATATATATATATATATATATATATATATATATACAGGTTTGTATGTATATTTTGTAAAGAAAATTTCCCAGTATTGTTCAATTAAACGGTCGATAAATTATAAGTTCTAAAAAAATCAATAGCACATTTATTATCTATTAAGTTTATTATGCAACGTACCTTTACGGACGCACACACACACACACATATACACACATACACAATCAGGAATGGGAATCAGTTTTCGGCCCGAAATTTGGCTGGTAAGGGGTCAAAGTTCAACGCTGTGATCTTTGCAAGCAGTCAGAATAGGGGTCGAATCAAAAAAAAATTGACCACTATTTTTTCTTGTGTGTTTGCTCAACATACACTTCCAAACACCCGGGCAACGCCGTGCACGCAGGCTAGTATATCTTTAAAAGTGTGTGTGTGTGTGTGTGTGTGTGGGTGTGTGTGTGCCTGTCTGTGTACATTTCTCTACACAATATCTTTGTCAATTTTCAGTCTACAGACTCGAAATTTTATATAAAGAGTATGGAGATTTCGGCCAGAAATTTGGCTATTAAGGAGTCAAAGTTCAACGATTTGACCTTTGAGAACTCTACCAAACCCCTTCGCTAATTTTGAGTCTAAACACTTGTAATTTTAGATATACGTTCCGTGGACACTGATCTACCTTAATAACTTGATGTGAGTCCAGAACAATAAATGTTAAGGGGTCATAATAGGGGTCAAAATTTTAAAAAAATTAACCGCTGCGGTCTCTACCAAATTACTCAGACAATTTCTGGTCTAAACATTTGAAATTTGGCATAAAGGGTATTCAGAGATAAAGCAAGCTTTTTAATCGATCTGGGTCGAAAATTTAAGCTGCCAATATATATAAATGTATGTATGTATGTTTGCATGTCTGCCTATACTTTCGACAGAGACAATATATTTTCACAACATCAGCTCGCCCTTTAAGACCACATATATAAAAAGAACGGCTAAAAAACGTTTATTTCTTCACCTTCAACTGGACACTTTTCTACAGTGAGGGGTCGCTTTTTTCGCCGGTATTGTCGAAAGTCATCACCTCTTTTCGATTGTCTAGCACTTATTTAATCCTACGTCACTTCCGGTTTGGAGGTGGTCGTATCAGCAAACACGTCACATTTTCCCCATTTTTTATGCCTTCGCGGTACGGGTTCCTGCCTGCCTTCCTACTACCACTTTTCCTTTTTTTACTCAACACACATCTCCAAACATCCGGGCAAAGCCGGGCACCCATCCTAGCAATATATATAAATAAAATTGTATGTGCTCATATGTGTGTGTCTGTACATTTCCCTACCAAACTACTCAGTCAATTTTCAGTCTACAGACTCGAAATTTGACATGAGGGGTATTATGATTTGGAAACATCTTTTTTATTCGTTTTCGGCCAGTAATTTGGCTGTCAAGTGGTAAAAGTTCCACGATTTGACATTTGATAACTCTACCAAACCCCTTCGTCGATTCTGAATCGAAACACCTGACATTTTAGATGTAGGTTACATGAATTTAAATTTGATTTTAGCCTAAAACAATAAATGTTAATGGGCCAAAATTGGGGTCCAAGTTTTTAAAAATTTGACCTTGCGGTCTCTACCAAATTACTCAGCAAACTTTTGTCAAAACATTTGAATTTTACATAAAGTTTATTTAGACAGAGGGAAATTATTTTAATCAGTGTTTGGCTAAAAATGTTGCTGCTAGGGGGAAAATTTTAATAGATTAGACACTTTTGGTGTCTTTTTTTTTACACAGTGATCATCACTTATCAAGGCCCGGAAGCCACTCAGGGATAAGGGTTATTGCAAGTACATTACGTTAATGTGGAGATTTGATGAAGTGTTTACTTAAGGGGGCGGTTCATTAGGAGTTTGTTAACGTTGGACTTGAACACATCCAAGTTGTAGTCCGGTGGGAAGCAGGCAGACGGAACAGAGTTCCACAGGCGTGCAGTTCTAAGAAAGAAGCTTTGTTCATGGAATCCACGTTTTGATTTAGGCACAGATATAGAGTGGGGGAAATTTTTCACAGTGGATTCAGCTAGACGGGTGTTTTTCCTGAAAGATTGGCGAGGGGGGACCAGAGATTGGAGTTCAGACAAGCACCTGCCATGGAAATAACGATAAAACAAGGATAGGCTCGCAACGTCTCTTCTGTGGGAGAGAGGTTGCAGGGTAGAGAAAAGGGCATCCCCCACTAAGCCACGAAGTCTATTTTGTACTCTGTCAAGGCAGGATAGGCTGTTTTTAGCAGCCCCTGCTCAGATATGGCAGCAGTATTCCATCCTTGGACGTACTTGGCTTTTATATAGATAGAGAATTGCATCAGTAGTGAGATATCTTCTGGAGCGGTAGAAGGATCCCACCATATTTCCAGCGACCTTGGCAACAGACTATTCATCCAATTTGTAGATAAAACCTTTTTTTTTAAATCATCAACGTTACTAAGCCATGCAGCAAGTTTATAAATGTGTTTTGGGCGAAAATTTAGCTGGCAAGAGGACAAGGTTGAAAAAGTTGATCTTTGCCGAGCAGCACTTATTGCGCCGCGTTACTTGGTCTGTGTAGTTTAATAGAATTTACTGTGTGCGAGATGATTGCTCAGTTGGTAATGTGTCTGCCTCGGATGAAAATGGCTCAGGTTTCAAATCCCGGGCGCGGATATGTCTGACTTATGAGCCCTAATGATGGCGAAACTCGAGAATTGGACATCTGGTCGTTGACTGGAATGGATCTTGTGGACTGCGACGTTGTTTGGTTGTGAAAATAAGTATATATAATCTCTCACATTCTGCACATTATATATATATACACATATATATATATACAAAGTGTTTTATTATATATATATATATATATATATATATATGTGTGTGTGTGTGTGTGTGTGCATGTATGTATGTATATAGAAACGTATATATATATATATATATATATATATATATATATATATATATATATATATAGCATGGTGTAGAATTAAAGATATACTATATTTGGTTTTATTTCGAACATTTATCGGTTATATTGAACAATGCTGGGAACAAAACAATATATATATACGTAAAATGTATATATATATATATATATATATATATATATATATATATATATATATATATATATATATATACATTTTACGTATATATAGTTTTGTTCCCAGCATTGTTCAATATAACCGATAAATGTTCGAAATAAAACCAAATATAGTATATCTTTAATTCTACACCATGCTATATATATATATATATACGTTTCTATATACATACATACATGCACACACACACACACAAACACACACACACACACACACACATATATATATATATATATATATATATATATATATATATATATATATAATAAAACACTTTGTTCTCGGCAGCCGTGTTAAAAGCCTATCTTATTTTTCTTTTATTAATATTATTGGATTTTTCCCCTTTTTCGTTGTGCATATTTGTTAATTGTTCCACGGATTTCGGCCTTTTGGATTATTTAGGACCATCTTCCAATTTCGCGATTTCCTTCATTGTGCGAATGGAATATTAAATAGTTGGATTTACATTTTTGGATTTTACCGTCATTGGATACTTTAGCTTTCATCAGACTATCCATTCACGTAAAATCACCTTTTTCCATCACCATATTCCCTCTGCTTCACTTTTTGTTATCAAGTAAGATCTTTGACTTACTTGCAGTTTAATGAAATACTTTTGTATGCAAACTCCGATCCCGCATTTTGCTAATTTCTACCCTCTGATGAGAAGGAAAGTATTTCTTCGAAACTCCGCGGATTAAGGCCTATCCACTTATTAAGTGTTTTCTTTTCAGATTAAATATGTTTTTAACTCTTTTTCAAAGTGTTTGTAACATGTATTATTAACTATTTGAACTTATATATATATATATATGTATATATAATTATATATATATAATTATATATATAAGTATATATATATATATATATACATATATATATATATATATAAATATATTAAGGGGATTAAAACAACAGTCCGAAGAGCAGAGTATATTTTAATGTATTAGTAAATTAATACAATTAAAATAAAATAAAACAGGGCTCGTTGCAATGCAGCCATATAATAAGCTCGATATGCATATATATACTGGAGCTATTTTAATATTGAGTAATATGATTGATAATTTATAATTAAAAATTAAAATTAAAAATCGGTTTCATAAGAAGAACAACCAAATCAGGAAATTGTACGATCGTTTCTGAAACGATATTTTTATTGAGATAAAGAATAATCTTGGCCAATAATTTTATCATATAGTTTTTTAATACAAATTCTCCTCATCAGCAAAATATTGGGTGGGGTTTTTTAAGACAGTAAACATAAAAGTAGCATTTTAGGTAAGGCAGATGTATCTGAAAAATATTTAAAATATAAAGGAAAATAGTTACTTTTTTCGATGTTGAAAAACAAAGTAAGATATGGTTCTCCTTCTAAAAGCTGTAAGTATTGTCGTCAAATCATTCATTTGGATGGTAAATATAGTTTATGAATCCTAAAAAAATGTTGATATATATATATATATTTATATATATATATATATATATATATATATATATATATATATATATATATATATATATATATATATATATAAACACTTTCAAAGGAACCGCCAATAGAATAATATTAACAGTTGGAACTCGTTAGTAAGGCTACATTCAAATATTTGAATTATAACGGGAGATAATTATATTAAGCTTGAAAAATAAAGAATTTAACTGTTCAAAGGGAGATAACAGCTAATTAGTTATAAGTTTTATTTTTTTATATAATAAATGAATCTTATTGGTAATAATTAAATAAAAATAATAAACACAGTAACATATAGTAATGCATAGTTATAAACCTAATATATTAAAGGATTCTATGTCCGTCAATCTGTTTGTCCTCATATTTTCAAACTCTATCTCTTTCAAAACTAAAAGACACAGAACTGCGCTAGGGCCCTCAAATGATTGAAATTTTTATGGGCCGTTCTTTTATGGGTTTTTAGCCGGTTAAAATAGTTTTATAGCACAAAAATGGGCCAAGATTGAAAAAAAAAATACATGATACATTTTATACATTCTTCTTAGTTTATTTTTAATTTCTAATTTTTTATTAACTCATATGCGTGTCGCATTTGTACAGTGGTAACGCGACCAGCTTTAACTACTACAGTTGGCTTCCAGTTCGATTCTAGCTCATAGAATTCAAAGCTATTTTTACTTTTGAAATCACGACTCTATAATAATATCTGCGAAATCTGAAATATGATAAAGCGTAGTTTACGACGGGACAATGTATATATTGTCAGTATATATATATATATATATATATATATATATATATATATATATATATATATATATATATATAGCTATTAAGGCTATACACGTAAAAATAACAAGGACGATTTTACGTTCAAATTCATACTAAAAATTTCCACGAATAACGTGTACCATAATATATATATATATTTACATATATATATATAATTTGTCGCCAGTTACAGTTCTCAGGGGGTTAATATTTTAATACTCTGTACAGGCATTACAAACAATCAAGACTTTTAGACGGTCCGTGTTGACGGAATGAAAGAAAAAAAAACACCATATGTATTCAATAAGACTTTCCGGTGCCGAAAGTTAATACACACTATCTTATTCGATAAAAATGAAAATTACAAAGTCGACAAAATACACTTTAATAAGTAGCGGAAGTTGCATCGACTAAAACGTTGTGAGAATATCATTCAAGAAGAAAATAATAACTTAAATAATACAAAGCATTCTCTATTTTCTTTTTTGATTCTGCCCGTTTTCTTTTGTTGGTGTCGCCTGTCTATCTTAATATCACTAGCGTGTTGTTGTTTTTCTTTTGCAAACATATCCTTCTTCGACAAACGTGCCTTGAATTCATTACGTAGATTTCAGCATTTCACTAGATTCTTTCCGCACGACATTACCTTTCCGAATTCAAAACGGCATGGAAAGCTGCAAAACAAAATAACGAGGGCGAAGTGAATAGATGTGTGTATTCTAACCGTCTAGCTTCTTTGTCTGCCTACCTGCTTCTTATTATTGTTAACCATGAGAGTGCATCTAAATCGCGACACAATCCTATACATTTTCAAAAGTCAAGTACGATGTACGAGAGGCGTGCAATAAGTCATGTCCCTGACCTACTTCCAGTTGTCTGATCTATCTGAAATTTTGCATGTTCAATGATTTATATCTCTACGGGTTATGTGGCAAAGTACAGCTCTGAACTAATTGTGGTTTTAGTTTTACAGGTTTTTGAACTGAGTCAGGTGTTAAATGGAGCCTGTTGAATGTCGAGCAGTGATCCGTTTTTTTTTTTTTTTGAAAGGGCGCACACCACAGGAGACTTTTGATGAAATGAAAGAACCTTATGGTATTAATGCCCCATTATATTACCTTGCAAAACGCTGGTATCGTGAATTGAAACATGGCCGGAACTCTGTGGAAACAGCTCCCAGACCTGATCGACCCCCTTCTGCCATCAAGTTGAGGCTGCTATTTTGGAACATTGGCGCATTACTATTCGCCAAATAGCCCAAGATGTCAAGATTAGTACATTCATTCGGATACCGTCGCGTGTTGAAAAATACTTAAATACTTATTAGTAAACAATGTTGATCCATTAAAAAAATTATGTAACAGTTCTTCACGGAAAAAAATCCACACAATATCGTATTTAAACATTAAATATATCAGCTAAAAACTGTGCAATCGATGTTGCGACAAAATAGACATAGCTTTAAACTAAGTGTAATAGAATATGGCCGGTGTATGCAAATGTCTAGCTGTGTGCGAAGTGACGTCACCGCGAGGAAAAATAAAAATACTACAAAAATAAAGTGTGCAGAGATCAACAGAGAGGTACACGACTACAGAAATGCACGGGAAATAGTACAAAAATACCGGAAAATAAGTGTCGCTGTTATAAAAAATGAGTCGAGTTATTACTTGTTCTATGTTCCTTTCCACGTACTCTGCTACAACGTGTTGGGTCCCGTGTCTCTATGTGTAAACGTATGTGTAAACGCACCTAAGGTTACACAAGTAATGATTAATTCTAACTAACAATTTTTATAGCTTAAAGATTTGTGACATAAAAGCTGGCTTTGTGAAAGACTATTAGCGACGGCGATACGAAGTTCTTAAAAATTGAAGGGTTTTTTCCTCACTGCAAAATTTTTTTTTAATGGTTTAAAAATACCAAATATCTGTACTTGAATGAGAGAGAAAGCTTACACATGGCTAGAAAATTATACTACTATTACTATTAAAAAGTAGAACTAAAAACCTCTTGATATAATCGCCTATTTTCTCATGAGATTTTTAGAATAGGATATCAAATTTTATCAAATCCTCGATTTCGTGATCCAACTCACGTGATAACCAGACGCTAAAAAAACTATGAGTACATTAAATAATCAACTCCACTAAAAATTATAAATGAGTTAGATGATTATTTATTAAGCACCTACAATGAGAGTAACGACAGAGCAATGACAGGCTCGTAAAGCCTCTTCTGTAGGGAAGAAGGAAAGCTAAACTTAGCGCACTAAATTTCGAAGTCATTGCAGGAAAATGAAGTATTAGGAGAACTTCCCCGTATTTTATGACGTATTTGCCCTTTGTACGCGTAAAGGAATTACATCGAGAGTGAAAAACTTTCTGAAGCGACCTTTACTTCTACGAATGGTATTTTTTTACAAAGCAATCACCACTTATTAAGGCCCGGAGGCCACTAGAGGATAAGCGTTAAAGAGTGTACATTGATCAAAAGGGCAATGCCATAGCAATCGTTAGAAGTGTAAATTTGATAAATTGGACTACTTAAGGGGAATGGCTCATCAAGAACTTGTTTATATTAGACTTGAAGACGGGCATATGTAATCAGCTAGAAACAAGGTAGACGAAAGAGAATTCCACACGTGTTCAGTTCTAAGAAAGAAACTCTATTTTTTTAATCTACGTTTAGGTTTAGGCACATATAAAGAGTGATGGAAAGTCTTGAAGGATATGAAACGTTTGGAATTCTTTCTTTTTTTCTATAAAAAGTTTAACAAATCTAAAACTATGTATCTATCAAGATTGAAATTTAAACTTTACCAAAAATTGCTAAGAAAACTACATAATATTTTGAAAAACGGAAATTGAAATTCCATTCAAAGTGTTTATAGTGTACAACTAATGTGTAGAGTAACAGTATATTGCAGCGTATAAGGCGAGTGTAAAATAAGACATGGTACAATATTGGAGCAAATTTTAATAAATGTATCATATATCGGCTGTATAGGACGACTGCTAAATCACGAAACCACGTTTGTTTAGCCTATGATAGAAAATGCAACACTCGGTATCTTATAAAATATTGGTTTCTAAAGATGATTTTATAATTTTAAAGATCATGTTATACGCCGAAATATACGGTTATAGTAAAAAGTCAAAATAAATGTGCATAAAATACAGGAATCCATTGCCTACAGTATCGAGCAAATAGTTAATCTTTTCGATGAGAAAAACTTTAATTATTTTAAAAAGTGTGATCTAAACTTGTTTCTATGACCCTTAAATTTGATATAGACATGCGAAAATTTTAAATCGATTCTTTGATTATGTTTAGTGACGATTTCGCAAGTAATGTCGACGCGATGCTATAACAAACATATTACGTTACACGCGTATTTACACGTCATCGCTCAGGACCAACACGATGTATGCAGACACACGCAAGGAAATTAAGAAAAGTAAAGAATTCGACTAAATCTTTTCTTTTGCGAAATTACAGACATTTATCTATAGGTACGTTCAAGAATAATGCCTTGTAACTTGTAACTTGTAACTTGTACAAATGTCTTTCCGTATTCCAATGTGCTAACAAGACCCCGCTGTATAGAAGAAGGAGTACTTTGTATTTGTCCGCTCATGTTGAGGAGGCGTCTTTTTCTGTCGTTCACGACCCATATCTGTAACACGTTTATTTTGATTTTCCTCTTACATTTTTTTTACATGGGGTCCACCACTTATCCAGGCCCGAAGGCCACTCAGGGATAAGGTTTATTGCATGTACAGTAATCAATGAGATAGTATTGTAGTAGTCATTAGAATTGGGTGTTTAGATAAAGTGTCTTACTTAAGAGGGCGGTTTGTCAGGAGTTAGTTTATCTTGGACTTGAAGACGTCCAAGTTGTAGTCAGATGGGAAACAGGCAAGCGGCAGAGAGTTCCACTGGCGTGCAGTTCTAAGAAAGAAGCTTTGCTCATGGAATCCACGTTTGGATTAAGGCACAGATAAAGAGTGGGGAAAATTAGTGACAGTAGTTTCAGCCAGACGGGTGTTTTTCGTGAAAGATTGGCGAGGGGGGACGAGGGATTAGAGCTAAAACGAGCACCTGCCATGGAAATAACGATAAAACAAGGATAGGCTCGCAACGTCTCTTCTGTGGGAGAGAGGTTGCAGGGAAGAAAAAAGGGCATCCCCCACTAAACCACGAAGTCTATTTTGTACTCTTTCAATGCAGGATGGGTTGTTTTTAGCAGTTACTGCCCAGATGTGGCAGCAGTACTCCATCTTTGGACGTACATCACAGGTTCACGTTTTTTAAAATCCTTTTTCTAATAATTTTTCATTCTTCCTCGCTGTTACGTCACCTTGCGCACGGCTTGGTCATTTGTATATGTTTGATTTTGCTGCTATTAACATAAACATGTTCGCGTTCTGTGCTAAACTTAGATACAAATTTGACTGAAAACATAACCTCCTTGTGCGAGTAATATAAAGTAATTCCTAACAAAATTAAATCACTTTAATAGTTTTCACAAAATAAAAATGGAACGGAGAAAAATAAACAGCAAATAAAATTATGTTACAAAAAAGAAAAAAAAAGAAAAGATGAAACGAAGAATAAAATACTGAACAAAAAAAAAATAAATACAAATACGTTCTTGGAGTTTCAGAAAAAAAGGCGGGAAAGAATGTATTTCCTATTTGACGTTACATTATGTTTTGTTTATAATTATTTTCACAATGGAATGTATGATTCTGTTGACCGAATTTGAAAAGGCTGAGATCATCAAAGAGAATGCACAAAAAGGTATATCGAATATGGAAAAAAGAGAAAATGAAACGTGATGCTATACAAGTTCAGGAAATTAAAACCAATATTATATTGAAATCAATTTCATAAAAATAACGAAGTGGATATTTTTAGGAAATTGATTACGTGAAGGAATAGTGGATGGGAACAAATGTATATTAAAGAATCTTTCAAGAGAATGTATAATAATAATAATAATAATAATAATAATAATAATAATAATAATAATATTGTCATCATCATCATCACCATATATATATATATATATATATATATATATATATGGTGATGATGATGATGACAATATTATTATTATTATTATTATTATTATTATTATTATTATATATATATATATATATATATATATATATATATATATATATATATATATATAGCGTGTTTCTTTCTTGTTAATAATTACGACATCTGGTTTTCTTGCTTGGATGGGTTATTATTATTATTATTATTATTATTATTATTATATATATATATATATATATATATATATATATATATATATATATAGCGTGTGTGTTATTTTGTGTGTCACGCTTACATACGGGCCGTTTAAGTGTTATGTTCTTATATTTCGTGTCCTTAATAGTTGTACCTAAAATTCTTAATAAGTTTTGGTTTCGGTTGCGATTATAGCTGATGGGACTTAAATCATCTATTTGTTTTAATAAGTGATGCTATTCAGGTTCAGGAAATGCAAGCCAATATTATATTGAAATCAATTTCATAAAAATAGCGAAGTTGATTATTTTAGGAAACATACAAATGGTGCAAGCATAAACCCGCAACAGCACTCGAAAACGAGAACTACAAAATCCTATGGGACATGGACATATAGACGGACAAACCCATCCAAGCAAGAAGACCAGATGTCGTAATTATTAACAAGAAAGAAAAATCCTGTCCAATCGTAGACTTTGCAGTCCCAGCTGCTCACAGGGTGAGCATGAAAGAAAAGGTGAAACGAAGCAAATACACAGAACAAGCCAGAGAGGGATTTGGATGATGAAGAAAATCAAAATAGTACCGATAATAGTAGGAGCACTAGGAACAATTCCGAAAAAATTCGAATAAAGAATGGCAGAAATTGGAATCAGAGGAATAACTGCAAAAGTACAACGACTAACGATAATGAAAACGACTAAAATATTAATGAAAACCCTTGAATGCGGAGAATAATACAAGACGATATAACGAATAGCGTTACAGGAAATGAAGAACACCGAAACTGCATATTTACAAGTGCTACACCTCCCTCCCCATCATGCATCCCCATTGCTTCATCACCGCCCCCCCCCCAAATAATACCAAAGGACAGAGAAGAGTCAATAAGGACTGAAAGATCGAGAAGCGAGCGCCAACCAGACCTCGGCTGGACAAGCGCAAAGAGAACTGGGACCTTGGGGTGGTGCACCTCAAATTCCAGTATAAACCAATGGCAACTACCAGCGAGAAATCAATGGTAAGCGGCTGTTGCGATGATGCAAATTCATTTGCAAATTCTACCGAAGGAGGTGGAGAGAGCTGGACGTTTAGGGAGACTTGTTGTCACTCAGCTTCCAGAGAACACCACAGGTTTCCAATCAGATCGTTTGTTGAGTTGTGTGAAAGCTCCATGTGAGCCAATAATAATAATAATAATAATAATAATAATGATGATGATGAAGATATTATTATTATTATTATTATTATTATTATTATTATGATTATTATTATTGGCTCACATGGAGCTTTCACACAAGTCATCAGAAATCTGATTAAAAAACCTTTGGTGTTCCCTGGAATCTGAGTGACAACAAGTCTCCCCAGACGTCCAGCACTCTCCACCTCCTTCGATGGTATTTGCAAATAAATTTGCGTTATCGCAACAACCTCTCAACATTGATTTCTCGCTGGCAGCGACTATTGGTCTGCACTTAAATTTGAGTTGCACTAAGCCTCCCTAAGGTCCCAGTTTGCTTCGCGCTTATCCAAC
>NC_136492.1:10261302-10276302 GCF_053919585.1 Euprymna scolopes | reverse complement strand
AGACTGCCCCAAATTTAATCTTGATAATCGTTGTCATGATCTCTACCCGAAAATAATATGAACCAACCTTGTAATTTTGGGTGCAGTGCCGGTCGAAAAATATGTACATGTTGAGTACTTGTGTAATTTTTTTTGAAATAATTTTATTATTTTGAACATGTTAGCGGATACTGTTGTGAAAGCTATCCGGGTGTGTAAGTAATCCGTGTTGACCTTAAAAATCCTATTTTAGTTTTAGGGTGTGCGTCGATCAAGGAAAAAAACTGTAACAAAAGAAAGAGAAGGAAAAATCGGTTACTACATGCCCTCAAACTTTTATTAAATGTTATAAGGAAAAAATACGTATGCAAGCCAATTTTTTTTTAGTTTTTTGATCATTTCACAGCTGTAGTGTCTATATAACTTTGTGCTTAATCACCTTGAGTTAACCCAACGGGATTTTTTTCTAATATTAAAAAGTAAAGTTATATTGATTAATATTCTAAAAACTACATATTCGCATACAATGATAATGTGTTTTTTTATGTAAAAGCAAGAAGTTCACAAATAAGAGGAGTGTGCAATAAGTAATGCCCCTGACCCACTTCGAGTTTTCTGATCTAGCTGAAATTTTGCATGTGCAATGATTTATATCTCTACGGGTTATGTGGCAAATTGGAGCTCTGAACAAATTGTGGGTTCGGTTTTACAGGTGTTTGAACTGAGTCAGGTGTGAAATGGAGCCTGTTGAATGTCGAGCAGTGATCCGGTTTTTTTTATTTGAAAGGACGCACACCACAGGAGACTTTAGATTAAATAGAATGAAACTTATAGTGATAATTCCCCACTATATGACCTTGTAAAACGCTGGCATCATGCATTCAAACATGGGAGGAAGTCTGTGAAAATAGCTCCCAGACCTGGTAGCCCACTTCTGTCATTGGTGAGGCATCTATCCGTCAAGTTGAGGCTGTCATTTTGGAAGATCGGCGCATTACTATTCGTCAAATAGCCCAAGATGTCAAGATTAGTACAGAGTTTGTGGAAACTATTATTCATGACCATTTGCATATGCATAAGGTGTCTGCCAGATTGATTCCTAGGTTGCTCACACCATTCCAGAAGAGGGAACGCGTCGAGTGCTCGAGGATATTCGGAGATGTGCTAAGAAGATGAGTCAAAGTTTTTCCAAATACTGAGTACACAGGATGAAACCTGAGTTCATCAATATGATCCCGAGATCAAAGCCCAGTCAATGCAGTGGAAGCACTTGGACTCATCACCTCCAAAGAAGGCAATGGTGTAGCCCTCCGCTGGCAATGACATGCTCACAGTCTTCTGGGACCAGGAGGGAGTAGTGATGACAGGAATTACAGGAGTCTATTATGCTTCACTTTTGAAGGGAAGCTATCAAAATCAAGAGGCGGAGCAAGATCATCAAAGGTGCCCTCCTCCTGCAGGACAACGCCCCGGTCCAAAACTCGCATGTCGCCAGATCAGAAGTACGAGCTTGTAGTTATGAAATCCTCCCCATCCTCCCTACTCTCCTGACATTGCACCCTCTGACTTTCACGTCTTCCCAGCCATGAAGTTGTTTTTGAAAGGAAAGTGTTTCCCAGATGATGCAGTCTTGATTTTTGAAGTCACGTCGTGGTTGGAGGTCAAACCAGAGGTGTTCTACAAAAACAGCCTCCAGAGCTGCATCAAACGATAGGAGAAATGCATTACGATGTGTGGTTCCTATGTAGAGAAAGACTAATAACTGTGCCAAGTTTTGTTGGTCAACTTCCATGGGAAGTTGGTCAGGAGCATTACTTAGTGCACGCCTCTCGTAATGTAGGCAATCGCTGAACCATTTTTTTTAATTCGTAAATCGACTTATTTGTGGATAATGTAAATGCGATTTATGTTATCGTGACTCTTTTGTTTCACAATTATTTTATCTGGTAAAATTTTAGTCACGGGATTACGGTGTAGCGACAATAAAAGAAACTATTTAATGAAGTGTCCCTTGTTATGGATACACGATATATATATATATATATATATATATATATATATATATATGTATATATATATATATATATATATATATATATATATATATATATATATATATGTATATATATATATATATATATATATATATATATATATATATATATATATATATATATATTAAAAATCACTTTTTTGGTCCTTATACATTTATGTTACCGGACTGGTGGTTATTATGTAACTAATCTCTAATTTTATCAAACAATTTAATAAAAAGAAATATATCGTAATACTTCAGTTCATATAATCACTTTATTAAATATTTTTCAGGGGAGGATTAACTTAACACGTGTGCACTTATGTTACCGAACTGGCGGGTGTATTGTTACTGCTTTGTACTTTCACCTAAATATGTAATTTAAATAATACAGAACTTTAGTTTAACTTGAGAATACTATTTTCACAATAGCATGGTAACATAAATGCATAAGCATCCCTTTATTTTACATATTTCATTTCCGAAAGACTTGTTTTCATAAATTGCCAATGGTTTACGTTTAAAATGTTGTGTAATAATATCTATAAAATTAAGTACTAAAACTAATGAACTTTTAGTCATGGTAACAGTTGTTTATTGTATAAAGTGGTGCTGATGGTACCGTGCTATTAAAAAAATAATAATATTTGCAAGTTAAATTCAAGTTTTACAATATCTTTGTTATTTTTAATAAATTGTTATGTGTGTTAAAGTAATTAAAAAGTGTATTCGAATGAAAACAAAAAGAGATAAAAGTATTTCTCTCTATCTTTCTCTCCCCCACTCTCTCTCTCTCTCTCTCTCTCTCTATCTATCTCTCTCGGTCGTTACCGTGCTCAAAAACGCGTTAATGGATGCAGAATAAAGCCAACGCTGAATGTAACTAATGTGTTAGGAAAAATATAATATATATCTTTATTTTGGATTGTTATTGTATTTTTTCAGAAAAAAATACACAACACTTAAAATATCAGTCATTTTGAATTTAGTATTTGTGCATAATTTTAACCAGACGTAACGCAGCGTCCGATCGGCTTTGCTTTGAACATGATGTCATGCGCTCGGGTTTGATATTAATGTGACATAAGACGTCGATCAGTCAATCAATGCACTGCAAAGTAGCAGACGAACTTTTCGGAACAGAAATTGGAAGGATATAAAAATCATTAAATTCATTTAGCAGCACACCCCTGTAACAGCCTTTTTCTGAAAACTGTAAACAAAGAAATGGATATCTCCAGTGTGGAAAAATATTTGATGACGCAGGAAGAAGCAGTCTCATATTATCAAGGACAAAAATTAATTGTTGTAAAAAAAATAGAAACTGCGTTTCCTGTGGCGAGAATTGCATCAATTCCAAAAGAAGTTCTGAGAAAAATCGATGTGCGTTCTGATGCACTAACATGCGATGCACCACCAATTTTCCTATTTTTAGAACGGCTTTCGAAATAAACATCTCTCAACTCATCATCCATGTTAACAACGGCTTTCGGAATGAACATCCTCAACCTCTCCATGTTAAGAAAGTTTCTCGGAATAAACACCCAACTAACCTCCCCATGTTAAGATAGGCTTTCTGAATAAACACCCTCCTCAATTTTCTGATTGTTAAGAACCACCATCTCCTACACCCAAAAATAATAAAATAATACAAAAACATAATTCATTATTTTTTTCTTGTAAAAAAAAAACGTTTCCTTAATTGTTGAAGAAAACCAAAAAAAGTTGCTTATATATTTAGTTTTGAACTTTTCGTTGACAAACACAAAATTAAGCCAAATTACAATAAAAAATTATTATATTACAAAAATATTAAATATAAGACTTGTTACTCTAGGGTGTTTTATCATGGTTCAATATATTCTTTTTAATTTTTGTGTTATAATTATTATATTTGCATGTCTCTTTCAACCGTATCGCGCTATTCAACCGGTCTTTAAGAAATAGAATTTGTAAACTAAGTTGGTGCGTACCGCGCTATTTTTGTAAGTAGTATTTTTTTTTTTTTTTTTTTTTTTTTTTTACAAAGGCATCACCACATTATCAAGGCCCAGAGGCCACTCAAGGATAAGGGTTAAAGAGTGTACAGTAGAAGTTGGTCAATATAGTAATCATTAGTAATGAAAATTTGGTAAATTTAATAACTTATATGGAACGGCTCATCAAGAACTTATTTACTTTAGACTTGAACAAAACCATATTGTAGTCAGCCGGAAAGCAGGAAAACGGAAGAGTTAAAACGGCGTTTTAAAATTGCGTTGTCCTTTATTAAATTGTTAGATGTGTCTATAGTAAATATAAAGTTTGTTCGAATGAAAACAAAAACAGGTCTCTCTCTGCCCCCGCTCTCTCTCTCTCATTCTCTCTCTCTTTCTCTTTCTCTCTCTCTCTCTCTCTCTCGATTTCTCGCTTGGAAGAAACGTGCTAGAAACGCGTTAATGAATTCACAATTAAGCCAAGGCTAAACGAAACGTGCATGTTATGTAAAAGATAATATTTTATTTTATTTTTGTTTTTGTTTCGAAGTGTATTATTATCATAAATAAATAATATAATGTAAGATTTTATGAATCGAGAAATTTCCCGAATCATATAAATATAACGTAAGAATAAAGTGTGCGTACAAAAATGGCATCGTGATTTAGTTTCAAACTGTTCGTTTAATGGCTGAATAACCGAATAAGGGACTAAGATAATGTATAATTCTTAGCCAATAAGATCGGCCGGATTTATGGAATGGAGACATCATTATGTGTGTAGATTGAAGGTGGTAAGAATATGCGTTGATGTAAGAAATTAGTAGTCAATTAATGATGGAGAAGACACCAGAAATTATAATAAAAGAATAAATGGACGCGGTGTAGAAAGGGCGGAGAAGACTTTTGTAGGTGCGGGTGAAAATCACGTTGCTTCTCTGTAGGTTAGGGCGATGATGATAATAACGCTCCTCGGAATAAAAGTAAAATAAAGTTTTAATATTACGGAGCAATGTATAAGTAATAGGGTTATATAACAAGATAACGTAATGACTAATGACGTAAGCATAATAGATTTCTATGTGCCATATGTTGTTGTCAACATGAAACATTTTCGTCCAGAGGGCAAAAATTGCGTCTACTTTATTATATACAAGATTAGAAAATCAACAAAGAGTAAAATAGTGCAGCACAAAGCATATCTCTGATTATCTACAGAGTAATTACATTTCAAGTTTTCATACATTTGCAAATATATAGACATTTTCTTCTAAATATATTTATGTATTTTATGGAAAATATATACATACTAGCAGGGGTGCCCGGCGTTGCTCGGGTGTCTGGAGGTGTATGCTGTGCAAAAAAAGCAAAAAAACAAAAAAAATGGTTAATTTTTTAAAACTTTGACCCCTATTATGACCCCTTAAAATTTATAGTTTCGGGCTCAAATCACTTTATTAAGTTAGATCCAGGTTCAAGGAACCTATATCTAAAATTTCAAGTGTCTAGACCCAAAATTGTCGGAGGAGTTTGGTAGAGTTCTTAAAGGTCAAATCGTTGAAATTGCACCCTTTAACAGCCAAATTTCTGGTCGATACCCGTCACATCGATTTTCCCAAATCTCAGTACCCGGTGGTTCAAATTTCGAGTCTATAGACTAAAAATTGACAGAGCTATTGCGTAGGGAAATGTACACAGACAGACATACACACAGACACACAGACAGACAGACACGTTCACTTTTATAGATATATAGATATAGTAGTAGAGTTTCTCTGTGTGTGTGTGCGTTTGTGTGTGGGCGTTTGTGTGCATGTGTGTGTGTGTGTGTGTGTGTGTGTGTGTGTGTGTGTGTGTACAACTCTCCTAGAGCTCACATTATAGAGTCGACTATGACTAAATCTGGAATGATGATCGTCACCAACCAAGGGATGGTGCACACATTTTCCAATGTAAACGTCCGAGGTCTAGATCATAGCGTGTATATATATATATATATATATATATATATATATATATATATATATATATATATATATATATATATATATATATATATATATACTCTCCTACGGCCAACACTACTGGAGCGATCATGACCATAACTGACGTGATGATGACTACCGACCTAAGGATGATGCACACAATTTTTCAAGGCAAAGGTCAAAGGTCAAAGGTTTAGGTCGGGACATTGCTATACGCTCGAGTACCGGCTAAGTTCCGTGCGAGGCCGGGTATCTTTGCTAGTATGCAATACGTTAGTGCATCTCTTTCTTACTGATACGTTTACACTTACCAATGAACAGGGCGTCTTGAGTATAAATATTAAAGATATCGTTAATTGGACAAGGAAAACTAGTGGGAAAGAATTGAAAAAAACAGATGAAATAGGAATAAGATTAACCCAGCAAAATGACTGTCCAAGATGGCGGCTGAACAAGTCTTAATCATAATTTAGAAGTAGGCATTTTGTCCATATAGCTTGGTGCTCTGGAAAAGTAGAATTCTTGATAGCGATTTTCTGTAAAGGGCACCAAGATGTATATGTTAACCGACCAGGTATACTTAATATACGTATACACTAAAGAAAGTATAACTTCGTCTCTTCTCACTTAAATAGGTTTCAAAAATAAGAAACGGCTCTTAAGTCAATTTCTCATAGCTACTCATTGTCTTACGAGATCATTAGTAGTTAATTTAATCTAAAATACTCTTCCATTTATAACTATAAGGCTGTAAAGTTGGAGAAGTCTGTAAATAGCGGTTATGAACAATGGTTCGTACATAAAAAGACAGGGAAAGTCTTCACTTTTTACGGAAGACAAGCAATCAGGATTTGATTATTATGCCGAATCAAACGTAATGTTATGAAGTAAGCTAACTTTGTTTTATGCTAGGCAGCATGGAATAATATATATATAAAACTATGTCGTATTTAACCAAATAGGCCTTGCAAATGATCTGCCGCTTAATATACGCATACACACAGACATATATAGGCTGTATATAAATACAAATATATATAAACGAAATGATTAAATTTAAATCCTGTATATTAAAATATACATATAAAAGTATATTCAAGTAAGGAATTTATCGATTGAAACATGGAGTGGAGTTATATTAATTTCCTTAATTATTGGATTTTCAATAATCATCAGAGGAAATGAACTGTAAGTAGCAAAATGTTCAGCTATGGATAAACAAATATTTTGCGTATTAGCGCATATACTGAAAATGTTATTAAACAGTTATTTAAATGGTGCGAAAAATCATAGAGTGTGCTTAAAAGTCATTGCTATTCATTTCCTCTGATGATATAATCCATTATTGAAAATATATGTATTAAAGAGAAAATATAAAGTCTTCTTCATATATTATTTATTTCAAACAATAAATTCTAACCTTGACTATATTATTTGTTTATATATATATATATATATATATATATATATATATATATATATATATATATATATCTTTAATTTACTATATATATATATATATATATATATATATATATATATATATATATATATATATATTTCATATCATATCTACTTCATTTACTCACATAAACCATAAAACCAAAAAATTCGCGCATAAGCCTGAAGACTCCTAGAGTGGATAAAACGCAGAATATTCAGTGTAGCTTAATCGCCATATATATTTTAAAACTATATATATATATATATATATATATATATATATATATATATATATATTAATGGAAATGTATAAAAAAAAAGAATCCGAAAAGTATAAAAGCTTATAACTTTCCTTTATTCGTTTTCAATTGGTGACGTGCAGGAATACAAAATAATATTATGAAAAAAAATGTCAAACACTTTTTTTTATAAGTACATAATTTTCGACCGATCCTTCAGTCTTCATCGGTGTAGTGAAAGTAGTTATACATATATTAATCTGAAGGATTTGAGTTTAATCGTTACACTTATATGTTGCTCTATTGTTATATGCTGAGCTTTACCTTTTTGGCTAGCTTCGTTCTGAATGTATTACGTCACTTTAATATCTAACAGGGCAATTCACTTGATTTCTAATCCGTGGCTTACCTCATATATATATATATATATATATATATATATATATATATATATATATATATATATATATATATATATATATATATATATATACAATCATGTAATTAATAGGTGAAGTTTAGATTGTAAATTCAAAAGTAAGCATCAATCCAATAAACGTATTTATGTTTATATTATCCCATCCAAGTAAAAAAAGCTCCATCCGACATTAAAAAAGTATAGCTTAATACAATAAATATGAATACAACTGTAAATCAGAACTTTACATGTACAATAATATTTCGACCGAATACCTCCAATAAAAAAGGAGCGGTGAAATATCTTTATTCCCCAGAGTTTCAAAGGATAGAAATTTGTTAGCGCATTATATACACATATAGCGAGGAGCTAGAATCTGTTTGTTTAATCGTTTTCTGAAACTGCATTTTATGATGGTGGTCACAAAATATATAATTATGCTTGTAAAATAATGTTTGCATGTAGTGGTTGTGTAAAACATTTTTTTTAGAATTGTTCTTATGAAATTTTTCTGGGTGTATAAACAAGCATGAAAGAGGGGAAAAAGAAACCAGACTGGGTGAATCCAAAATGTGATATTGTAAATATCATGAATCGATAGATGTATATACCCGTTCTCAGTACGAAATCTATACAAACATATTACTAGTAACATAAAATACTGAGCTTACACATGCGCAGAAAAGGTGTCGCTTATACACCCATGAGCAAAAACAAAACAAAAATGAGCCAAGAGTGAAAGAAAGAAATCGATTTTCCAATTTCTTTTGCTAAGATAATCATCCATTTATTCTCAAAATTTGTATTTGGAGTTTATGCTAGGAATATAATGAAACTTGATTTAGTCTTAGTTTTACTAATCTAAAAACATTTGTATGTATATATATTTCCACAGCCAGACAACGTCACAGCTCACATAAGCCATGAAAGCCAACAAACTGGAAATTCAAGACAGGATTTGACATCTCCTGGGGACTTTTGGGGCTAAATGTGAGGTGGGGGGGGGCAAATGCTGAAATTAGTCATTTTTTTATGCCTCGTTCACTGTGCATTCATGGAGGACCATGCATGCTTCACTTGTTTACCTTTTGTTCAGTTTCGATGGATTTTTGTTAATTTTAACTGAAAATTTCTATTTTGCAGATCATTATAATTATAGCATATAATAATAAGCGGAAAAACCAATCCTAAATATGGTAAGACCGTATCTTGGCGAGGATATAAAAAACCGAATTGCAGGATTAAGTCAGTTAAAAATGACTTACAAGCAGATTTTGGATATTTTAAGAAAAGAAAAAAAAATAGAAACATCTCTTTCTCTAGTGAAGTGAATTGGTCAAAGGTTCGAAGTCGAATGCTTGGAAAAAGGAAAATCTGAACCTGGTTGCCCTAGAGCATTCACTTTGAAAAACGACCACAGGCTTAAATTACCTGTTTTTACGGATTGAATTTTAATTTTGATCATAGCAAAGAATTCAAAACAGGGGCTGGCAATTCTCTTTCTATATATACAATATCTAGACGAATGAAAGAAATGGGATTTTCTTCTAAAATGTGTGCAAAGAAGCCATTTTTATCTAAGAAGAACACCAATGATAGAAAGAGATTTTTTCTCGTGTTATTGCAAGAACGATACAGACTGGTTCAGGAATGTTTTCTGGTCAGATGAATGAAGATTTTGTCTTGTTATTGATGCTACCGATGCTCCCTAATGGGTCAATCAATGAACTGTAGAAAGATTTTCACCAAGTCTCATAAAAACATCGGTTTAACACGGGAATGGAGAGATAATGGTATGGGGAACTTTTACTGCAGCAGCAGTTGGGGAACATATTAGATGTGAGAGGTCAATCAATGCAAATGAATTCATTCAAATATTAGAAACAGGACTGTTACCAAGTATCCAGAAATTGGGATTATCCCATAACATTATTTTTCAATAATACTTTTTCGATAATGCCCATGCACACACTGCTAAAGTCACAAAAATGGTTTTCTGATAATTAAATTAATGTGATATTTTGGCCAGGTCAAAGCCCCGATTTAAACCCAAATCGAGAATATTTGGTCCATAATATCTCGTGCATTGGATGGAATAAACTTTTTGAACAATGACAAACTGTGGGAAGCTGTGCAAAGCGAATGGAATAGCATCTTCTCTTCGCAGTGTTCCACTTTGGTTGAGAGCATGTCTAAAAGGAGTGATCTTTTAAAAAAATCAAAAGGGAATGCGATCCCTATCCTAAGCGTTTATTGAAGTAAATATTTTGTTCTGCGTCATTAGTCTCGTTATAGTTTCCTTGTTCAATTTTTATTTGTTCAATATAGCTTTTAGTGTAATAAAATGTATAATATCTGTTTGGCGCATAGATATCCTTTTTTGCGTCGAGTGTATATAGAGATAGGATTTTTAATAAATAACTATTAATTACTTTTACTCATACACGTCTCATTCGAACCTGCTGACAAAATTACTTTAGCTTTGCAGTCTGGTATTTAAACCCTAGACCACAGATACTTATCACCGTATGAGAAGTACTGTATATAATGTCGGTCAAGAGAAATAAAGAAAGCTTGCCATACACTGTTTAACGACGTGTAAATATTTTTCCTTTTTACTTGCGTCTCCACGAGTAAGAGTTAAACACAGGTCCGTTTTTAATGTTAGGCTGTATAAAGGTGTTAACTTTGGTCGAAATGGAACTTCTTTCTTTATTCAGACTTTCTTTTAGTATTTATTTAAATACTTATCAGGCTCATTCCGTTAAAAAACTACGCAAGAAAATTCTTAGACACATTAAGTGCCGTGCTGTGAAAGTTCCCAAAACCCAATTGAGCCGTTTCCGAGTCCAAAAGGAACGAACTCCTACCCACAGACAAACATCTTTTTTTTAAATATCTATCTCAATATCCCTACGTACGGGAAATTAAATGTGTTACTGACTTCGTATAGAATAAAAATAACATTAATCCAGCTTGGAATGAAAGTTATAAATAAAGAAAGGAAACATTTATCTACGTTTACTTCTGCGGTTTCAATAGTCTCCAGAAAATTAACTCAAAAAGTTCAGATATTGTCGGCATCAAACGATATTTCAAGAAAAAAATCATACTACTCTCATTGGCATGCAATACAATCAACCACACGAAACAATTTACCGCAATGTTAATAAAAACAAACAAACAACAAAAATAAACAGTTAATTCATATCAAAGAAACGTAAGCGTCCAAGATGGAGAAATGGCTGGTTGCAAACATTTTTACACATGCCAGTTTTCTGACTGGTAACCACACACCATCGAACAGGATAAATCTCTTTATTTATCTCATGCCTGTTTTTATTTCTTTGAGTCAGTTAAGTGTTGGAAAATATTCACGCCAACAGAGGACAAGTTTTCGATGCGCAGATAATGGCTTCGGCGTCAATGCGCCGATAACTACGCTTTTCATATGCAAATTACATCAGGCATCTCGGCGTGTGAGGCCGGCTTTTAGCTAGCACTATTCAAGTCAAGCCGCTTGAACAAATTAGTAAAAGCCGTAGTAAACTTGGCCGAAAGGTCTGGTCCTGACAGGCAAGGACAAATGGAGCTTACTTCATGTGTATTGTTTGAACAAACACAAGTTGAGATGAGATTGAAATCGGTTGGGTGGTATAAGAGTTTGTTTATGCAATATATTTAATCTATTCTGTCTTGCAGTGTATATATATATATATATATATATATGTGTGTGTGTGTGTGTGTGTGTAAATATATTAAATTAAATTGTAATTCAATGACTTTCAAAAAACCTTCATTGAAATGAAATGAAGCGGTTGAGTTTCATATCAAAGAATTTTTATTATTCTAAGCAAGACAAAGAATGCTTTAGAAAATTAATCTCCTTAACCCATAGGGTTTCGATGTCTACCATCTCATCAGAGGAGAGAAAATATTAGCAAATAGTTATAAAGGTATGCACCCTAATTGCTAAAGTCAATGAGACACGGAAAGTCAAACTGAAATTAATACATTTATCAGAAGTCCTGTAGCAGGATGGTATGTTTATATATATATATATATATATATATATATATATATATATATATATATATATATATATATATATATATATATATATATATACTAGCTGTACCCTGCCACGCGTTGCTGTGGCTCAAATTGGCGCAATGGAAAAAGTTCCAAAATGAGAAAAAGCATGTTTCTTATAGGTTTAAATTTCCATTTTGCATGGGTACAGTTTTTGTTGTTCCATTTTCTTAGCTGATATAGAGATTTTCCGGTTTGGTTACTCTTGAATATGTAACATAAATTGTCCATGTGAAAAAACAGTCAGTGTGTAACTGTAAGGCCCACAATTGTAAAGATTGTTCCCTGTGCTTTGTTGATGGTTATTGCAAATGACAATAAAATTGGAAAGTGCAATTTGCTAAAGTGTAACGATGTATCCGGTGGAATCATAGGAATGCATGGAATGAAGATATATTCATCTGTGAAAGGTCCTGTTAAGATTGCTGTTTCTATGATATTGTTTGTTATTTTTTTTTACTGCAAGCTATGTGCCATTGCAAAGCTTGGATTGGTTTATATTTCACAACATGATAATTAGTACACCAAATTTCAGTTACAATACATGCGGTGGCATCCTGGCAAATATAACTGTTTAATAATTAACCACTTTATCTGCTTTCACAACAGTGTCGATGGATTTGTATTTGACTACCTCACTTGGAATTTTACATTTAATTATAGCGTTAAGTTCATGGACATCTTTGTATTGACCTGCAAGAATAGCTCATTCACTCAGTCAAATGGAATTCTTATATTTTTAATATCTGCAAAAACCTTTTAAACTAACTATTCTTTTGATGAAATAAAATTACAGAAATTACAGAAGTTAAAAGTCAAAGAATGTTGCCCTTAACTCTGATCAGCTGGCACTTTTTCGTACCCAATTTCCCACAAGTGATGCAAAAGTTTTTGTGCGGATCGAACAGTCTGCAACTGTACATGCATATTTTGAGTTAAGTTTAATGTCTTCACATGGAACAAAAAAGTAGAGTATTTGAGGCAAGCATTTATTTCATCTGCTGGTGTTGATTGAGGAATAACAGGTAACATTTGTCTGAAATCTCCTGCAAGCAATATTACTGCATTCCCAAATGGTCTGACATTGCCACGCAAATCTTGCAAGGATCGACCAAGAGCCTCAAGTGATTTTTTGCGTACCATTGTGCATTCATCCTAAACAATAAGTTTGCATTTCTGCAATATTTTCCCCATATTGGATGTTTTTGAGATGTCGAAGATGAGATTTTTGAAAAGTTGACTGTTTTAAAGTAGAATAAATAATTCTTCTACTTGGCAGCAAGGTCGCAGGTATTCCTCATGCAGCAAGGGCTAAGGCTATGTCATTTTGTTACCAAATGGCTGCCAAAATCAATTTAATTAGAAAGGTTTTACCAGTTACTTCTGGTGCTGTTCAAGGTAGCAGTAATTTCCAAATAACTTCTATTCTCACAGTCAGTAAATTAGGTGACTAAAATAAGATTTATCCATGTTTTGACAATGCCTTATTCACTGTAATTAATTTAGGAGACTAAAATAGGATGAGGGATTAGAGATGGACAGATAGAGAGGAAGATATATAGATAGAAAAGAGACAGTGAGAGGAAAATAGAGAAAGAGAAGGAGATAGAGAGATAAAGGGATTGATAGATAAACAGAGAGAGGTGGAGTGTTAGAAACAGAGAGGGATGAAACAGAGGAAAGGAGAGAGATAGAGGGAGTTAGAGAGAGAAAGGGGCTCAAAGAGAGATGGAGAGGGTGATATAGATAGAAAGAGTTTGAGAGAGGGAAAGGAAGAGATGGATAGAGAGAGATATTGAGAGAGGGGGAGAGAAACAGAAGGTGAACTACACTTCACCGTTTTTTCCTCGTTCAGTAGAGAAGAAATCTTTCGAGACTGAGCCAGTTTTAATGTTGTGTTATTATCCAGAGTACCCCCTTTTTTGGGGGGGGGCTAGATTTTCCTCGCATTAGAAACCGACCGGGTTATCTGTACTTTCACTTAACAAATTAATAAAAGAAAAACATATTGTAAAATTTGAATTAAACAGGAAAATACTATTTTAAAAAATAGCACGGTAACATAAGTGCATAAGTGCCACTTTAGGTACTCCTTGGGCGTTGAGTTCCATGGCGACCAGCATAATTATTTAATGGTCGCTCCCTTAGCCCCCCCTCCCAGTCAAGGCTAATGCATGCGCATGTAACATTTTTTTTATTTACTGACGTTGGCTTAGTAACTAAACGATTTATTGATAATTTCGTAACCCTTAAACGCATGCCGGAAGATTTAAATTGGTTCATTATTGTTGTAATGAAAAAAAAAAGTTTCATTCAACACAAAACCAAGAACACATATTAATGATAAAATATTTATTATTCTATTCATTGAAATTTAATTTTTAAATTAAAAATTAAAAAAAAAGTTAATAAAAAAATAGTTGCTTATGTGCGCATAAACAACTTGTTTTTTTTTTAGATTAGGTCCAGCTTATAATCACCCCCCTCCCCAACCTCCTCATATTAAGACCAGCTTCCGGAATAAACACCACTTTTGGAGGGGGGGCTATTTGCAAAATTTAACTGATATTTGTTGTCAGCATACCCACCCGAAAATACTATTAAAAAAAAGGAGGGGTGCAATGCCCGTGGCAGAGAAGTAGATTTATTTATCAATAAAAGTTGCGGAGAAGTAAATTTATTTATCAATAAAAGTCATTTAAAAAGAAAATTGTGGAGGTGGACCTAAATGTTTTGTTTTCGCACTATTCAACAATTTTTTCATCTGCGCATGTAAATTAAAAAATATTTGTAAAAGTGAGAAGTTATTAGTAAAGGATTTAGTTTTTTTTTT
>NC_136492.1:10253802-10258802 GCF_053919585.1 Euprymna scolopes | reverse complement strand
GGCTCCTGTATGGTTGACTATTTAAAAAAAAAACGATTACATATAATGATAGAAGATACATCGAGACACAGGAATGGGTAAGTTTAACGCTGCAGAACGGTGGTTCATTAACATTTTGGAGTATGTGTTCCCGCCTAGTCCACAAACCATGGAAATAAAATAAAAAAAGCAAAAATTAAAAAAAAAACGTTAAGAATTGTTTTTGATATAGACGTACATAATAATACTTTTATAAGAAATGTTTCAACTTAAATAGGGATGGTATAATAATATTGTGGGGTCTGCGTTCACGCCTGACCTCCATAGAATGGAAATAGGCACAAACTTTAACAAAGACTTTTCATATCTATCTGCGTAAGTATACTTTGATAATTATGTTTTAGTTTGAAGAAATATCGTATAATATAATTATGGGGTGTTCGTTCGCGCCTGACCTACATAGAATGGAAATATGTCACAAAGTTTAACAAGTTTTTTTTTTTTATTTAATATAGATCCACAGAATATTGTGATAAGCGTTTCAGTGTGAACAGGTATGGTATAATAAATTATGGTGTTTATCTATTTAATGTTTACTTCTATCATATTTTTCTTTGGTTTTGATACCGCCGAATTCGAAGCTATCTCTTTACACCCCTTCCTGTTCATAACCTATCATACTTTCATAAATCAAAGTCCATTTTCTGTAGGATGTTTTTGAACCCAATCATCGACGGGTACTTCTGCTAGTATATATATATATATATATATATATATAAATATATATATATATATATATATTCGTTTTTCTTTTGTGTGTATTGACATTACTATTAAAACCCCTCTTTTCTATTTATTTATAAAAATACAATTTTCTTATATATGAGTTGCGGAATTGCATTCACTAGCAAAAGATCTAGCTAATTTGCATCTTCTTTTAAACATTCATTTTAATTATTTTCTTACTTGTTTTTCTGTTTTCTTTTGGGATGATCATCTTTAGTTAACTATGTCGTGTAATTATATTCATGCAGATATTCTACATGATTTATACTTGCATAATATTTGCGTAAAAAGTTTACAGTAAACACAACCTTATTTCCATATATATTTATGCATACGTATATATTTTTGGTTAATCTATTCATCTATATATCTATAAAAGTGAACCTGTCTGTGTGGCTGTGTGTGTTTGTTTGTGTGTGTACAAATTCCACTACAGACTCGGAATTAGATATACCGGGTACTGAGATTTGGTAACATCTTTGTAATCCGTTTTCGACCAGAAATTTGGCTGTTAAGGGGTAAAAGTTCAACGATTTCACCTTTGAGAACTCTACCAAACTCCTCCGCCAATTACGGATCTAAATACTTGAGATATTTGATATAGGTTCCTTGAAAATGGATCTTACTTAATAACTTTATTTGAGCCCAAAACAATAAATTTTAGGTGTATGAGTTTATAATAAATTTTAACTCTGAGCTCTCTACCAAATTACTCAGAGAGTTTCTGGTCTAAAAATTTGA
The DNA here is from genome assembly GCF_053919585.1 of Euprymna scolopes. Classification (NCBI taxonomy): domain Eukaryota; kingdom Metazoa; phylum Mollusca; class Cephalopoda; order Sepiida; family Sepiolidae; genus Euprymna; species Euprymna scolopes. The sequence continues at coordinate 10,257,296 of NC_136492.1, read as the reverse complement.
AATTTGACATAAAGGGGCAATTTTTTTTAATCGGTTTAGGTTGAAATTTTTTAGTTACCGATATATAAATGTATGTATGCATGTTTGCATGTATGTGTGTAGGTTTGCATGTCTGCCTAAAACTTTCGACAGAGGCGACGGATTTTTACAAGATCAGTATGGTTTTGAGGTTCGATTTTTCAGACGACAAATATCGAAAAATTGTCTAAAAACATTAATATCTTCACCTTAAACTGGGCACTTTTCTACACGCGGGGGTCGCTTTTTTCGCCGATATTTTTGAAAGTCACTCTCCTTTCGATTCTCTAGCCTTAATTTTAACATACATCACTTTCGGTTTAGCGGTGGTCGTAACTGCAAAGATGTCAGGTTTTCCCCCGTTCGTTTCCTCCTTCACGGTACAGGTTCTATCCTGCCTTCCTACTACCACTTTATTTTTGCCTAACATACATATCACAACATCTGAGCAACGCTGGGCTGAAATGCTAGTATATATATATATATATATATATATATATATATATATATATATATATATATATATATATATATATATATATTGAATTTAAAGTTTTGATGCTGAAAAAATTGTTTTCAATTTTTCAAAAACTTTTAAACCTGTAAAGAAAGTATGCAAAATGATAATCATTGGACAAGGAGTACAAATAAACCAAGAAACCTTATTCCATGGAGTTTCGAAGAATGCGCTTCTTTTCATAAGAGGGAAGAGGTTCGCAAAATATACAATAACTTTTTAAGCTTGATGCATAATAGTTTCTTCTTACACATCAACCTGCAACATTTATTGTATATGTTATTAACGCTCAGCATGATTATAATTCAGCACGTTTTATTAAACCTTGCACTGTGTTTATATATATATATATATATATATATATATATATATATATATATATATATAGCGTGTCCAGGGGTGATGAAAAAAATCCAATAAAGTGCTCGATCGTAGATGTGAGAGCTGAAGATACAATATTTATTATGACACTATATATACATATTTCAAGGTCGTACCATTGGTTTCGATACACCGAAAACAGTAATAATATACTGTGGAAAATCGGTATAATCTCTTCGGCGACAAAGAAAAATCTGAAACTAATGCAAAATGAACGAACATAGAAGAAACGCTAGACGAGCGTTTAAGACTCAGAATTTCATATTTAAAAAAATATCGTTTTAAAACTGACGTTAATAGATTATTATAGAAGAATATTTATTAATTTCCTTTAATTATTTTAATTATCTTAAATTTCTCCATTCACTATTATTCTCTCATAATTAAAATATTAATATTTTTAAAAAAAATTAAAATTCTTTTAAAGTTCTTATTTTTTATTTATTTATTAAATTTACCTTATTTATCTTTATCCTTATTTTATTTAATTTAATTAATTTAATTAATTTAAATAATTTAAAAAATTTTATAGATCATATTAATATATTCATGCCTTTCTCATTATTTATTACCGTTAATTGTCCTACTTTTATTTATTAATATGGCTTTAACAGGACCTTTATATTTTTTAGAGAGTTTCCCATCGCACCCCCTTCCCCGCTATGCACGCACACACACACACACGCACACACACACACACACACACATTCTTCCTTTCTTTCTTCTATAATAATCTATTAACGTCAGTTTTAAAACGATATTTTTTTAAATATGAAATTCTGAGTCTTAAACGCTCGTCTAGCGTTTCTTCTATGTTCGTTCATTTTGCATTAGTTTCAGATTTTTCTTTGTCGCCGAAGAGATTATACCGATTTTCCTCAGTATATTATTACTGTTTTCGGTGTATCGAAACCAATGGTACGACCTTGAAATATGTATATATAGTGTCATAATAAATATTGTATATATATATATATATATATATATATATATATATATATATATATATATATATATATATATATAAGGCTTCCTTCAATCTTGGCAAACTACGGATACCCACGGTAAGGGCGCCTGCGCATTAAATTTTTGTGGCAAGAGTTGCGCAATCTCCAAGCACACCTATCCTGAGTCGACATTGTTGAATACCAGTGGCAAGTCGAAGTTAATTTCAGAACGACTGGAAACAATGCCGAGATACGCGGGAAGCACACACAACGCCTAGAATTCTCAAATGGTCACCCCTCTGGTACTAGCCAGGCTCAACGTTGCTTAACTTTCGGTGATCTGACGAGAACCGGTGTGTCAACGTAATTATATATATCAGAAGTTTGTTTTCGGTGTCGATTCAGAGCGTCTCCATTTATTTTCTACAGGTCTCGTTTGTATGTACATGGTTACACGTATCTCGTCTTAAAATCGATGCTGAATATACTTGCTAAATCATTTGAGATGTAATCTAAGAAGCAGATATACTATTAATGTATTGATTGTCAGTATTTACTTTATCAGGTATTAATAAAATATTAATCAGGTATTAATAAAATATTAAAGCTTAATAGTACTGTCAGAAAATAATTCATAACTATTAAGCTTCATAGATATGTCTGCGTTTCAATGTTTAAAGCAGTGGTTTCCAACTGTGTCACATTAGTGTTACGCATTCAAATTCGCCCGCTCTTCTTGGGCTTGGATCCAATATCCAAGTGTAGTATCTATTCCAACAACTGCTCCACTAAAAGTTATATGTGGTGGCAACCCCACATATCAGACCATCGCGCTTGAGGCAATCAATTTTGGTCAATGTAGCGGAAACCCTTCATACCAATTTTCAGTATCAAGCTCCCCCAACCCACTCGGGGAAGCTGGTCCCTCCTTTCCCCTCCCTTTCCTGCTCTCTTTCTCCACATAAAAAAACGGGATTGTGCCTAGTTTTCTCATTGGAGAAGCAAATAAATAATCACATAAGTGTAACGCAGAATGATTACAAAGATGTGTATTGTCTCTTTATTCGTATTATTTAGATTCTTCAACATACTATCCTCATCTTGAGTGTTATTTTAACTACGCTTAACTCGATGTAATCTTCGACATTGTTTAAGTATTTCTTGTCGAATTCATTTATGTTTTTGTCGACCGGAAGTAGCACCAGAGTAAGCTCTTGTGCCCTCAGTCATGACTTGATAAGAGTATTTCGCAATTTTATTTTGAGTGTAACCGGCACTGAGGATTGAGCCTTTAACACCAAAAAGAGAGTAACATTACAACTGTACGCCACGGTCCCTTGCGAGTTGTACAATACAGAACGTGAGAAGGTCGAGGGTTATAGCGATCGAAACGTTGTTTAAATAAAATTCAAGATAAAAACACAAATCCGGATAATATACACAATACAAATAATTTACACTAATCTACAACATTCATAAACCTCTCTTTTTTGCTTATAAATCTCAAGTATTTTTCAAGTATATTTTTATGCACTTGTTTTGTTTAAGGAAAATGCTAACTGGTGACGTGACACGGCGGATTTACCAATAAAATACCCACCCATCTCTATTCCACTGGTATGAGTGGATCA
>NC_136492.1:10121302-10251302 GCF_053919585.1 Euprymna scolopes | reverse complement strand
ATGTGTGTGTGTGGTCACGAATAGGTTTCTATATGCTTGGCTATTTTAAAAAATTGATTACATATAATGATAGCTGTATCGAGGATCAGGAATTGATATTTTTGATCTGGCAGAACGGTGGTTCATAAACATTGTGTGGTCTGCGTTCGCGCCTGGCTCCCAAAGTATGGAAATGAAAAATAAAAAAAAAAGCGTTTACAAGGCTTTTTGATATGGATGTACATAAAAACATTTTGATAATGGTATAATAAAATTGTGGGGCCTGAAATCGCGCCTGTACTCAATGGAAATTTGGCACACATTTTTACAAAGACATTTCATATCTTTTTGCGTAAGTATACTTTGATAATTATGTCTCAATTTCAAGAAATATGGTATAATAAAATTATTGGGTGTTCGTTCGCACCTGACCTCCATAGAATGTAAATATGTAACAAAGTTTAACTAGTTTTATTTTTAAAGGGGTGAGGGTCCACAATAACACCTTAACTTTAATCTTAATTCAAGTTAGCTTTTATTTATTTTTTTTAGTTGAATCCTATTGTGTCGAATAAATTCACCTCATGAATTCACGTTATTATTAAATTGACAGCTAAAAAAAGGCGGAACTTTAGACAATTCTCGACACAGATTTTTTCATAACTCTGTTTTTTCCTTTTCCACTTGGACGATAAATAGATAAACAATAAAAAATAAGAACGTTATTTGTTATCGTGTCAAAAGAAGGAAAGATATATCTGTTCAAGCTGTTTTTTCTCAGTGTACTAGAAGGAATTCAGTTGATTACCACCCTTTCTTCGTGTGGTTTACATTAAAATAGTACAACCCTTAACCCGACGGCGCAATACTACATCGTTCAATACTGTAAAACTGAAACGAAACTGTTCTTCTTGAAAAAGACGCCATTTTCTTCTTATTCATGTTTATATCGATTCTTTGCTTTAAAAAACTATAGTAATTACGTGTTTACTTTATAATATCCCATTTTGCTATTTTCGCATTATTTTACTAAAGTAAGTAAAGCTTCATTATTTTTCAAAACTGTTTTTGTTTCTTTGTTTTTCGATGTTTCGTCGATATTATTTAGTAAGAGTGTTTAGCAGAAAAGCCAACAAACGATTACACGTAAAAATGAATATACAAGAAATAAATGTTACCATCGTCAATAAAAGTTCAGTTCATTTCTTTTAATAGTTTTTAATGCTCTTTACTTGAATAATTTCAGCGAACCGGAATTAAAACGAAATTTGAGGCGATAACTACTTAAATTAATTTTTATATAAAATACACATGCCATAATCGGATATTCCTCAAGCACAAAATAAGAGGAAACAATAAAATATGTTTATAAATATTCCTTACGTTGACGGAACTCTCTTAAATTGTTTACACAGAATGCTCAGGTGCCCCACCTTCAAATTGAAGACTGGGCTCTCCATTTCAAAGTCGATACAATTTTGATTTTTTTTAAACCGGTCTTGAATCCATTTTTTTTTTTTTTTTACAAATTACTTAAATATACAAACTACTTAAATATACAGAATAATGAACTTTTCTACCATAATAGTAACTTTTATTGACTATGGTAACATTCATTTCTTGTATATTTATATTATTATATATATATAACATTTTCTTTTTGCAAGGAAACATCATTTTGTTTGTCACTCTTGGCAACGAATGGAAACGAAGTTGATATATAAAAAAAATTTTCGCGAAAATTATCTTTACTTTCATCATATTTTGCTTAGGGTAAAATTTTTGAGTATCAAAACCTATCTCTTTACACACCCCTCCTTTTCATAATCTATCATACTCTCATCAATCACGGTCCATTTTCTGTAGGCTTTTTTTTAACCCAGTCAACGACGGGTATTTCTTCTAGTATATATATATATATATATATATATATATATATGTATATATATAAAATATATTTTAGTCATCGACATACAGACCTGCTTCGTTGTTTCACAACTCATCAGTGCCGCTAGACTAATACCTATCCTAAGCCGAGGATCGAACCTAGAACCGTCGTGATAACAGTCGGCAGTTCTACCCCCTGACTACGGAATCGGTGGCCGAAATTAATCTGTCCGAATGTCTATTTAAATAAACATCCGTCCGCCACTCGTAGAGGGCTCAAACGTTTGTTTGTAAACAAACCGCGAGCTTCGCATTTTTTCAGCTAAATCAAGTAGCGAGTAAGATAATTTACGATAGTGCTCTACCATAAGGGGGGCTTTTATAAATTATATTTTAGTCATAGACATACCGACCTGTTTCGTTGTTTCACAACTCATCAGTGCCGCTATGTATATATATATATATATATATATATATATATATATATATGTGTGTGTGTGTGTGTGTGTGTGTGTGTGTGTGTGTGTCGAATCTATCAGTTTGTATTAATCCTGACTAAAGATTTCTGAAAGGATGAAACATTAGTGTCTGTATGTATGTAATTATTAGAGTAAATAATAATGTCAGCCCCTTTAAGAAACTCTTTTCCTTCGTTCAGTGTAATTAAGTCGGTCAATTTTGAAGTTATGCATATAATGATTAGATCACTTTGACTACCGTAAAAACTTTTAAAAATAAACTATTAAATTTCAACGTTATTTCACGCGGATAATGGTAACCGAAGGGATACGGTCTTTGACGGGTTCGAATCAATCGACTGGTGATACCCTGCACTGATGATTTCCGAAAGGATGAAACACTGGCTGCTGTAGGTATCAAATTATTACAGAAAATAATTATATATATATATATATATATATACATATATACATAAATATATATATATATAATTGTAAATAATTGTATATATATATAATTATTTATTATATTTATAATTATTTATATATCTACATATATCCATATATATATATATGCATATAAATAATTATAAATATAGGTAAATAATTATATATATGCATAATTATTTACTCATATTTATAATCATATATATATATAAATATATATATATATATATATATATAATTTAAAGGAGATTAGAATAATAGTCTGAAGAGCTAAGTGTATTTTAATGTACTAGTGAAATTACTAGTTTAATTAAAATACAGGAAATGCTCGTTGTAATTTAGATATATAATAAGCTCAATAGTTAAATGTCCTAGAGCTAATTCAATATTAAGTTATGTGATTTATAATTTAAAATTTTTTAAATTTTTTTTAAATTTAAAAATCAAAATTTAATTAAATTAAAAATCAGTTTCATAAGAAGGAACAACAACAAAGTCAATTATCTGTACGATCGTTTCGGAAATCCGTGCTTTTTATTTGTGGTATACATGAAGTCACGTAGAACAATTATACGTAGTTTTTTTGGTAAGCACGGTCTCCTCATCAGCAAATTTAGGAGGATTTCTATTGAATTGAAAAGACACCAAAAATAAACCTAGCATTAAAAGTAAGGCAGATGAATCTGAAAAATTGAAGTAAAAGGTTTGGATTTAAAATTTATAAGAAAATTAATAAGAAAATTGGTATAGTTAGAGATAGAAATGAGTAGAAAAAATATATACTTTTTTGAATTTACATAATAAATTTGATTTAAAAATATATAGATATATAATTACCTTTTGGTTTTTCTTTTTTTGAAATCAGGAACTGTATTTAAAGTAGTCATTTAGATGTTTGCTATAGCTTTTTATTTTATTGAATGATGAATTTTAAAAGGGCGACGCTCGTGCAGTAAATTGTTTCCGTTAGCGTATTTTGATTTAAAGACGCTACAGTTAATATCTATAGAGAGAGAGTATTTATTTTGCAAGTTTTTAAGGGGAGATAATTGTCATGGCTTTATTTATTATTTGATTTACGAGTCGCAGGGCGGAAATTGGTTTAACTTAATTTATTAAAAAAAAAAGTAATCTATTTTTACTAATGAGTAATTTTTAATGATTTAAGGTGGTTTATATTTATTAAATTTAAACCAACGTTTATGATTACATGATAGAAGCTCGTGTCTTGAACTTACTAGTTTGGTTGTGCTTTTTATATCTTCATATTTTAAATTTTTTAGGGTTTCTTTTGTACATAATGTACAAAATTTATCTCCTGGTTTATATGATTTGCAAGTCTCAATTATTTGCCATTTTAAGTTGAAAGAAATATTGCTATTTTTTAGTTGCCAAATATAGTTGGATAGAGTAGTTTGGTTTGATAGAGAGTTATTTTTAAAAGAATGTTTGTGCGTTGAAATTCTATGTTTTATTGGGCCAGATGTGGAACCAATATATATTACCTCTGGTAGTTGAGTTATGGCTGTTGATAGGTTCTTGTATATTTGGAGTTTTTGATACTGTGCAGCTATAGATAACATTTTTAATTTTACATGAGCCTTGTAGGGGACATTTATTTTTTCTTCTACAGTTACAGTCCGATGTATTTTGTATAGTTGCATTTTGTAGTTTATTAATTTTATTATTATTAGAGCTAAGATTTTCAATAAGAACACAATTAAAGTCTCTTACTCTACTATGCCTAACCTTCATCAGAAAATAATTAGTAATTATAGCATATATATATATAGAAAGAGAGAGAGAGGTCGAGAAATATTTGCGTAAAAAGTTTATAGTAAACACAAATCTCTCTCTATATACATTTATGTATGCGTATATACATATATATATATGTATATATATATATATATATATATATATATATATATATATATATATATATTTGTTTAAGACAATTTGCCTACAAAACTACTGTCTCAGCTTTTGGTCTACGGACATGAAATTTCATATATGGTGGGTTGGAACCCATGTGAAACATTATATTTGGGTTTTACTAGGGGAAAATCTGTGAAAATGTGTGAAAATAAAAGAAAATGAAATTTGCAAGGTGAAGGTCGAACGCCGGCATTACGAATATGCATGTATATCGCGATAAATATTATTTTAATGTTTAGCCTTTCAGAAAACATGTTTTAATATATCATCCATTAACGTCAGAGAAAAAAATAAATCGTACGCTAAACATTTTGGTTTCGATTGTGATAGCGCAGGAGTCTTTTTTTTAATTTTAAAATAATTACTATACCTTGAGCCCAACCTAATATAACAGTAAATACAAAATCTCCATTAAGCAAACGATCATACGTAAGCATATTTTTCAACCGGGTAATGCCGGACAGCTATATATATATATATATATATATATATATATATATATATATATATAGATAGATAGATAGATAGATAGATATAATAAAAGTTACGATAAGTTTACTAAGGTAATCAAAATGGTAAACTTAAAATATATTATAAATATTAAAGAGTTAATATTTACAAGGAAAATAAACTCAGCCAGATGTAAAAAGCTCAATAAAACCGAAAAGGAAATAGAGCTTACAATATGAACAAATGATTAATAAAATATGTTAAAAGACATCTTGAAAAAGAGTTAAAACATATCTAATTTTAAAAAAGGAAGCACAAGATAAGTGGATAGTCCTTAATCCGCGGAGTTTCGAAGAAATACTCTTCTTCTTATCAGAGGGCAGGAATTAGCAAAATGCAGGATCGGATTTTGCATATAAAAGTATTTAATGAAACTACAAGTAAGTCAAAGATCTTACTTGGTTAAAAAAAGGGCCAGGTAAGGGGAACAGGAGGCAAAAGAAAAACAATAAAAAGATATCACATGAATGGATAGTCCGGTGAAGGGTAAAAATCCAAAAATGGTAAAATCCAAAACGGTCGAATTTAAAATTTCAATCCAATGGGTAAATTCCAAATGGACCAAAATCATCCAAAAGGCAGAGTTCCTTGGAAAAAAGCGCAAATGGAATGAATTCCAAAGCATTAAAAGAAAAGCACTAGGGATACTATTTAAAACACGTCTGCCAAGGCTGGATGAATAAAAAAAAATAAGGCTTAAAAAAAAACGAAAACGGTGACAATTTAAATTTGAAAAGCAAGGTCAAACTGACGCAGACAAAAAGCGCGAAAGTTAGCGTTAATAATTAGGTCAGCTTAGATATGCACGTGAAAGTCTCAGCATTAAATTAAGAAAACTGATCAGAAGAACAAACAAATGACCAAGTTTAAGAAATGGGGTGTCTGTTATATACATATATACATATATATATATATACATATATATACATATATATACATACACATATATATATAAAATAAATAAATTAATTTAATAAAAATAAATAAATAAAAAAAAATAAAAAATATATAAAAAAAATAAATAAATAACAAATAAATAAATAAATACATAAAAAATAGAAATTATATATATACAGTCACATACATACATATATATACACATATACATACATAGAGACACATAAATGCACACATGCATGTATATACATACAAACACGCATATAAATATATATATACATATATGAATGCATATACAATAACACACACACATATATATATACATATATATATACAAACACACACACATGCATAAACATATACACATATCCAAAAACATATACAAGTTAAACAAAAACATACATACTTACATACAAAATAAGAGGGAAAGGCCGGTATCTGCAAACTCCGGAATAAGGCAAATAAATGCGTATGTAAATGCATATAGTGAAATATAAGTAAAGAAATACATAGAATAAAAATTTGTAGGTTGATGTATATATTTAATTAATCGGTATACTTATACAATATAACGGAGACAGCAGATGGAAAACCGGCCAAAGAAATAAAAAAAAAACAAATAAAATTAAAAATATAAAAAGCTTAGAATATCAGATTATAAAAAAAATGATGGGGAAAGATATATATTTGAAGGGTTAAATTAATAGCTATGTGATTTCAAATTTACAATATTTAAACTTGGACATATGTTTGCAATAGGAGATCAGTTCGTTTTTAGAGTTTATTATATTACTACTTTGAGGGGAGGTTATAATAGTTATAGCTTCAGATGTACAGAGGTGACAAGACATAGATCCTGGAGTGTAAGACTTAACTTTTTTTAGGATGGTCCATTTAATTGAAAAGTGGGCATTGGCAGAGTTAAGCTTTTTAACCAGTGTAGTTAGAGAAGTTCCCTGGTTATTATTTGAATTTTGGTTATTGAAAGAAGAAGTGTGGTTTGAAATTCTTTTCTTTATTAAAGTTGAAGTAGCACCTATATATGTATATGTTTTATTAATAGTTCGGGGTCGAGAATTAATATTAATTTGTTGATTTATACTGGGAAGAGAATTTAAATTTTGTTCATTTTGATGAACAGAGGGTAGGACATTAATTGTGTCAGGATTGGTTTGGAGGGGATAATTAGTGTTATCAGTGTTAGGATGGCTGCTATGAAAAATATTGTTATTTTTATTATAGCTTGTTGTATGATTGAAAATAGAGGGGCTGGTTGAATCGTTTGTTGGATTAATAATTATATCAGAGGGAGCGTCGGAGGAAGGATAATTTGGTGGCAAAATGTTATCGTCTATTATGGGAGAATTGCGTGGGAGCTCTGTAATTGTGCATGGATATATTACATCTTTATGGATGCAATCATTATTGAGTGGACAAAGATGTTTGTTAATACAGTTGCAGTTTCTTTTTGGTTGGATTGAGAAAGGGCTTTTTGGGCTGATTTAATTTTTTTGTTATTTGATGCTAAGATTCTTTGTACTACATTAGGCATAGTAGAATAAGAAATTCCTATTGAGTTTTTATTAAAAATTGAACTATATCTGTGTGGGTATTTGAAAGAGTGTTTTACAATATTGAAGAATTCTTTAGGTATATTGGTGTTAACATTTACGCTAAATGGAGGATTAACCCAAATATTTTTCTTTCTCCTAGTGCGACAGTGTGGGTTAGAAGTATTACGATTAGCATGTTGGTTCAAATTATATTTGTGGAGTGGACCCTTGCTATTGATAGCAGCAGATTTTGTTATTTGAACTGGTTTCTTTCGAGTCATATTGTGTGTCATTACAGATTTTAGACGGTATACATGTGGAGCATAATTGTTATATTAAATCTTTTCATTGTATCCTGATTTTCTTAAGGCATTATTGAAGAATTTAGCATTTTGATTAAAGGTTTTTTTATCGGCTGAGAGCGTAGAAATTCTTCTAGAGACGGATGGTACTATAGATTTTATAATTGAATTGGGGTGGTTAGAAGATTTATGGACACATAAAAGCGTAAGGTTTGGTGTATGATAGGGGCTGTAAGTTTCAATATTAAGATTAAGTGTAATGTCTAGAAAATCTGAAGTTTTTTTTATTTGGTTCAATAATTATAGAAAGACCAACATTATTAAAAAAGTTATGTAATTTCTTAATTGTATTATTATACTCTCTTGGCCTGGCTGTTGTGAATAGAGCATCGTCTCTATAAAGGCCCCCTTGGATATGTTTAAAGTGGTATTTCAATTCTTTCAGTAAGAAGAGTCCCACTAAATCTGTAACCTCGGCAGAGTCGGAAGCACCCATTAGAATGTCAAAATTATTAGGGGTATCTTTTCTAGTCCAAAACTTATTGTTAAATTGTATAAGGGATTTTCTGGCTAGGAGAATTAATTTAATTTCCAAATGAGTTAAGTCAGAATTTCTTTTAGCAAAGATTAGGGTCTTATTTAAGAGGATCGGTGAAATTGATTGATAATAATTGTTGATGTCAAAGGTTATCAAGTTAAGGAGGTGTTTATTTTAAGGGAAACAAACCAATTAATTACAGAATTCGAATTTTGCCAAAGGGGGAAGCTAACTTTTCTTTAATAGAGGGGTTAATTCTATCTAAGATATTTTTGCTCACCGAACCCAAGTCAGAGCTAGATGGGCAGATCAATCTGATGGAGGGGTTATCATAAAAATTAGGTTTATGGTCTTTGAGGTTGAATCTAGGTGTACCCGGAGAAAGTATTTCAGTGGAGTTATCAATTTTCATAGAAGTCAGTAAAGATTAAGCTTAAGAATTAATAAAATCCATCAGGTTGCGGGGGACTATTTTATAAGATTTATTAAGCTCTTTATATATAAGTCTTTTATATGTAGGATAGTCAAGTTTACAGTAATTTTAGTCTTGTCTGCAGGGACAAATATATGTTTATTCTTTTTGACTTTCTTGGCAAAATTATTTATCTTTCGGGTAACCGGGTTGTAGCATGTTTTTGTTTCTTAAATCTAATTTTTTTGATTAAGTTTAACATGGAATTTTCGAACTCCTCAAGGTAAGGATTATATTTAGGGTGGGCAATGGTTTATATATATATATATATATAGATATATATATATATATATATATATATATATATATATATATATATATATATACTTATATACATAGCAACACTAGTAAATAGTAACAACTTTAAGAAGGTACTCAATATATATTTTTAAAATGTTACTACAGTTTCATCTGTTTAGTTACACATATTTCCGTTAGCGAATCATATCAACGATCCCGTAAATCAGTTACTGGACCATTGATACAATTCGGTAGCAGAAATATGTGTAACTAAACAGATAAAACGGTAATAAATAATATATATATATATACATATATATGTATGTGTGTTTGTTCGTGGGTCTGTGTGTGTGTTTGTGTGCGTATGCGTGTAAGGTGGTCCACTTAAAAGTAGCCTTATCCATCTACTCTCTCTCTCTTAGCTACCAACTGACACCACAAACAAAACAAAATGCAATTCTTTTTCCAACAATATGGCGCTAGATGCCACACGTCACACAGATCACTGATTCATGACATGTTTATGGAAGAGATAACAATAAGAAAAGAGTTATGGACAATATGCTCCCCAGACTTGTCATCATGCGATTTTTATCTTTAGGGGACACAAACAAAAAGCTTATTCAAACAATCCTCACCATTTAGACCAGCTTAACGAGAATATTACCAGCGTTATCAGGATAATCACCAGAGAGGATTTACATGCAGAATGTGCAAAAGTTGTTAAACGTGCCTTGAAATGCATAGATGTCAACGGGGAGCACATGCATCATCTTTTATATTACAGGTAACTGCAACAATACTACAGGTAACTGCAACAATACTACAGGTAACTGCAACCATATTACAGGTAACTGCAACAATATTAGATGTAACTGCAACAATATTACAGGCAACGAAAACAATATTACAGGTAACTGCAACAATACTGCAGGTAACTGAATCAATACTACAGGTAATTGCAGCAATACTAGATGTAACTCAACAATACTACAGGTAACTGCAAAAATACTACAGGTAACTGCAAAAATACTACAGGTAACTGCAGCAATACTACAGGTAATTGCTACAATACTAGAGGTAACTCAACAATACTACAGGTAATTGCAACAATACCATAGGTAACTCAACAATATTGCAGCTAATTGAAACAATACTACAGGTAATTGCAACAACACTACAGGTAACTGCAACACTACTACAGGTAATTGTAACAATATTACAGGTAACTGCAACAATATTATAGGTAACTGCAACAATACTACAGGTAACTCAATAATACCACAGGTAACTGCAGCAATACTACAGGTAACTGAAACAATATTACAGGTAACTGCAACAATATTACAGGTAATTACAGCAATACTACATGTAACTGCAGCAATATTACAGGTAACTGCAACAATATTACAGGTAACTACAACAATACTATAGGTAACTGCAACAATACTACAGGTAATTGCAACAATACTACAGGTAATTTCAACAATACTACAGGTAATTTCAACAATACTACAGGTAATTGCAACAATACTACAGGTAATTGCAACAATACAACAGGTAACTGCAACAATACTACAGGTAATTGCAACAATACTACAGGTAATTTCAACAATACTACATGTAACTGCAACAATTTACAGGTAACTGCAACAATACTACAGGTAACTTCAACAATACTACATGTAACTGCAACAATATTACAGGTAATTGCAACAATACTACATGTAATTTCAACAATACTACAGGTAATTGCAACAATACTACAGGTAATTGCAACAATACTACAGGTAATTTAAACTATAACAGAAACAGAGTGTTTCTCGTCTCATACATTTTCTGGTTTACTTTTAAGTAGGCCACGCTGTATATATATATATATATATATATATATATATATATATATATGTATATTTACATATATATATATGTATGCATGTGTATGTGTATATATACATATATGCATATATATATATATATCTATATATATACATATATATATATATATATATATATATATATATATGCGAGAGAGAAAACAAAAAACGTATCAAAATATTGTGCTGACATCAAGTATTTATTCACAATAATAATGAAAATAAAACGTGTCGAGTTTTTCTGCCAAATTACTACTTTTAAACACACACATAATATTTTTAATAAATATTAATATTTCTTTTTTTTCACCTGCTGAGATAGGTGTAGCAAGTAATGATTAATACACTCTCCGTTCTTGTAGAAATAGTCTGCATAGGCACAGCAATACAAACTATCTATAGCTATCTCCATCGGTCCTGAACTATCAACTAATCTTAAACCCCTGTCTCGTCACCAAAACATGCCGTTCTTGTGCCATTTTACAAGTATTACAATGACCTTTGCTCTTATAAAATCTGAACACACGTACCACCCATCAACGTGAATATTCCCAAAAACAGCTAAATCCCACCCCTACACTGTAGAGATCTTTAGATGTCGTAAAGCTTCTACCGAATAGTTTTCCCCCTTATACTGCAGCACTATGGAATTCCCTTCCGGTTTCCTGCTTTCCTGACTGTACTGATATGCAGAAGTTTAAGTGTAATATATACAAGAATCTCGCCGCCAAATTACATAAATAGTATTCCTGTAAATCTGGTCCCAAATCGTAGCCCCTCATGAATACGTGGATTTGTTTCCTGGTTAGGGTTTAAAAGCCAGTAGAAAAATCTCAAACATTCAATAATAATAATACGATTTCCTGTCTGTCTTGATTGGCACAATGTCATTCACTTTGTTGATGTTGAAAAATACGTATCAAGCGATATATGTTGACCTTAAGGTGTTGATTGAAAACTTTATCGCATTATGCGAAAGCCGTAAAATCAGGAAAGTTCATTTTATCGCGATATTGAAAAGCAGTGTGTTGCGACCAAAAAGTAGTGTTTCCTCGAAAAAGGTCAATTGCAATGCACGCGTAAACAAATCTCTTAAACACTAGTTATTTTTGTTTATATATTTTGTAGTCTTCGCTTGTTCTGGGAAAATTGCAGACATTGGCTACAACTGATATACCAGCGATTGAAACTGATGATTCAGAGCCCTTTGAAAATGTCAAGAACATTGATTTGGAGTAAATATTATCAAGAGACGCTACCTTCTGTGTTCGTGTATAGGTCGATGTTTTCATTTAATAATACATAGAATTGTCAAGTAGATTGCGTTGATTATGCTAGCAAAAAATAAATAGAAAAAAGGTTAACTTTATTTAGCTCCTTTGGAAAAGTCTTAGGACACGTATATTTTCAAAGAGTAATATACAAACACACATAAAAATATAAATAAATAAATATATATATGTATGTATATATATATATATATATATAGAGAGAGAGAGAGAGAGAGAGAGAGAGAGAGCTTGAGAGAGATAGAGAGAGAGGGAGAGACAGGGAGAGAGGGGGGGAGAGAGAAAGAAAGAAATAAGGAGAGCGAGAGAGTTCGAAATAAAAAGTGTAATATAAATACTTACATAACATGAATTTTATTTCAATAATATATATTTTTTACAAGGAGGCCACTCGAGGATAAGGGTTATTGCGTGTACGATACGTTAGTGTTTAGATTTGATAAAGTGTCTTACTTAAGTGGTTCATCAGGAATTTGTTTTTGTTTGACTTGAAAACATCCAGGTTGTAATCAGGAGGGAAGCTGGCAGACGGAAGAGAGTTCCACAGGCGTGTACTTCTAAGAAAGAAGATTTGTTCATGGAATCTACGTTTCAAATTTAGGCACAGATAAGGAGTGGGGAAAAATTCTGACAGTGGTTTCGGCTAGACGGATGTTTTTTTTTTGTGAAAGATCGACGAGGAGGGACCAGGCTTTGGAGATGAGCGGGCACTTGCCATGGAAGAACGCTTGCAACGTCTCTCGTGTAGGAGAGAGGTTGCAGGGAAAAGAAATGAACATCCCCACTAAGCCTATTTTGTACTTTGTCAAGGCAGTATAGAGTGTTTTTTGCAGCTCCTTCCTAGATGTGACAACAGTACTCCATCCTTGGATATACTTGGTTTTTATATAGATAGAGAATTGCATCAGCAGTGAGATATCTTTTGGATTCGATAATGCATAAAGACACATACGCATGCACACGAGCACACAGACAGACAGACAGACACACACGCATACACACACACACACACATATATATATATATATATATATATATATATATATATATAATTGGAAAAAAAACAAATAGGAAAAACGGAAAATTAAAACAAAAATAAATAATTAATTAATAAAAAAACGAAAGTACAGGTTAAAACGGAAAACTATCTTTACATAACACCAAAGATGGAGGAAGTGAGGAAGCATGGCTGTGGAAATCTTTTTACCCGAATACGATGTCCAGGATGTTAAAAATATACCATTTGTTTTAAAAATCTAATGGATAAACATCTGAAGAAGTTGGTGAGGACAGGATATTTTTACGGAAACATAAATCGTAAAATTGCCAACTCATTAATGAAACGGCTGTAATGGAAAAATTCAGGAAAGAAACGAAGGTTATAAAAAGTAAAACGTGAAAAAGTTTGCAGTATATATATATATATATATATATATATATATATATATATATATATATATATATATATATATATGGAGGGCCTTACCAACAATGAGAATCCCACTCTCGACATCGGACGTATGTTTAGACTGTGACATATAAAGATTTTGTTTGAATAATGTTTGCTTTTATAGAAAATTATAGAATTGTCTAAAGAGTTTGCTGCATACAAAAATACTTACGATAACATATTTTTTACTGTTTGCTGAAGATCGCTAACGCAACAGATCTGTAATATAATCCATCGAGGGAAAATAAAAAAGCATGCGTTTAAAAAAAATGTGTAAAAAATCTATATATGCCCTGAATAAAACGGAGTATCAGACAACTTTAGTATATTTGATATAGTACTTTATTATATTAATTATTGTAAATCCGACTTTTACTGGAAAAACTTACTCTTGGAATATTTACAAGAAAACTATATACGTTTCATTAAAAAACACAGTGTTTGAATATATGCTAAAGTCGCAGTTTTAGTCATTTAGAAGTGCTTCGAAGCTTCACCACTCACTCATTTTCCGACCAAATTATAAACAATTATTACAGTTTATAAATTACATTCTCCGCTGTATTTTGAAAAAAAATCAGTTTTCGTTCAGTAAACCAAAAGTAATGATGATTTTACTAGTATTAAAAACCGTAAAGAAGTTGAGCGACACATTTTATGACTGGTTTCCAGAGCAACTATGTCGTTGAACGACTCCTGTTGCTACAAATTCACTGATGTAGCAAAAATAGGAGGAACAATTGAAAAGGAGAGAATGAAAGACAAAAAGGGAGAATATTTTGAGGTTTACTTGAAAACAGAAGAATGCCGTAAAGTGTCATTACATATGTGAATGTTATGTTTCTGGTGGCAAACAAAAAAGATTAAAATAAAACAAAGAACAACTGGAAGCCTGGAAACTCATAGATTACAATAAAAAGTAATACATGAGAAAATAAAGGACTACTTCTTAAAACTGGAAAAGAAAAGGACAAGATCTTCTATTAAAAAATATGATAACTTTATAACTTAAAATATTGCAGCATTAAGAATTTCTCTTTAAAATTCAATTTATAACATTATATAATCAATTCTTAATGCTGAAACATTTTAAGTTATACATTTTTATTATTTTTACCAGAAATTGTTTCCTTTTTTTAGCAGTTTTAACAAGCAATCTTTTACTTTTCTATGTTTAAGCTTAACCATTGTACTTTTCACGCGCGCATTTTTCTATTGTATACTATAATATTTTTTTATCATTAATCATTGGAACGTTTTTTATCCAAATATCTATTAACTATTTTTACGTGTATATAATTTACCCATAGACACATATTTTTTACACAGTGATCACCACTTATCAAGGCCCGGAAGCCACTCAGGGATAAGGGTTATTGCAAGTACATTACGTTAGTGTGGAGATTTGATGAAGGGTTTACTTAAGGGGCGATTCATTAGGAATTTGTTAACATTGGACTTGAAGACATTCAAGTTGTAGTCCGGTGAGAAGCAGGCAGACGGAACAGAATTCCACAGGCGTGCAGTTCTAAGAAATAAGCTCTGTTCATGGAATCCGCGTTTTGATTTAGGCACAGATATAGAGTGGGGGAAAATTTTCACAGTGGATTCAGCTAGACGGGGTTTTTTCGTGAAAGATGGGCGAGAGGGGACCAGAGATTGGAGTTCAGACGAGCACCTGCCATGGAAATAACGATAAAACAAGGATAGGCTCGCAACGTCTCTTCTGTGGGAGAGAGGTTGCAGGGTAGAGAAAAGGGCATCCCCCACTTAGCCACGAAGTCTATTTTGTACTCTGTCAAGGCAGGATAGGCTATTTTTAGCAGCTCCTGCCCAGATATGGCAACAGTATTCTATCCTTGGACTTACTTGGCTTTTATATAGATAGAGAATTGCATCAGTAGTGAGATATCATGTTCCTAAGCTTAACTTGAAACTAGAATCGAACACGTAACAGTGCGATAAGTAGCGTGGGGGCTTACCACTGGACCAGGTTACCATACAAAACCCTGTACACTGTTCTTTCGATTTTTGATGCAAAATTGTTGATTTAATAATATTTATTAGCGATGTTGTTGTATTTTCCCGTTCCCTGAGAAGGTAACTGCCCTTTGTTTACATTCTATTTATTATTATTCTGCATTTCTAAAACATTTGAATATTTTTTGGTAAAAATATCTATTAAATATTACATGTATAAAACCTTACTCTTGGAATATTTACAAGGAAACTATATACGTTTCATTAAAAAACCCCACCGTGTTTGAATATATGTTTAAGTGTCAGTTTTAGTCATTTAGAACTGTTTTTACGCTTCACCACTCACTCAGTTTTCGACCAAATTCCAAACAATTATTACCGTTTATAGATCACCTCCTCAGCTGTGTTGTGAAAAAAAAATCAATTGATGTTCAGTAAACCAAAAGTAATGATGATTTTACTGGTATTAAAAATCGTACATTTTTTTATGGCTGGTTTCCATAACAACCACGTAGTTTAACGACTAGTGTTGCTACAAGGCCACTGCTGTAGCGAAAAGAGAAGTAACAAGTGAAACAGAGAGAATGAAAGAATGAAAGAGAGATAATTTGGGGGATTTTATTGAAAGCAGACGAGTGGCATACATTTTTATTACATATGTGAGTGTTATGTTTCTGGGGTCCAGCAAATAAAACTCAAATAAAACAAAGAACAGGTGAATAGATTGGAAGCCTAGAAAAATCATGGATTACAATAGAAAAATACGAGCATGAAACGGAATATTGTTAAGCTTAAACATGGAAAAGTAAATGACTACTTGTTGAAACTGGAAAAGAAAATAACAAGATATTCTATTAAAAAATATAATAACTTTATTAGTTAAAATATCGCAGCATTAAGAATTTCGTTTTAAAATTCAATTTTAAACATTATATAATCAATTCTTTATGCTGCAATATTTTAAGTTATGAATTGGTTGATTCGATACTCTTCTGCATCAGAGTTGTGTTGATCATCTTCAGTAACATGTGAAACTGGCAAATCATAGGGGTTCGCTAAAAAACAAAAAAAAGCATTCATAGCAATAACAACTAAGAAGTGAGCACATAAGGCTCTTGAAATTTCTTTGCCACTTAGCATGTACTTCTGTGTTTTCAGCATACACAAGTTTCAAATCTTCGAGCAATTGATCTCAGCAAACTCATTTGTGTATGGAGCTAACCGAGTCGCAAGACACTGGAACTAGGCTGGGATTCGACTGTCGTTGTTTTCACAAAAGTGGCTGATCGAATGTTAGAATTGGTATAATTTTGTTTTTCCTTGCTTATGTAACATAGCGTTGAGTACACGCAGATTGGGTTATCAGGGCCCATGTCGATCATTGGCAAAAAAAAACACCGTTGCTGATTTCCCAGGATATATTTCTTTTGTGCACTGGCTGGGTAAGTCCTGACATGCGAGTCTGGACGAATATAAAATTAGTGAAACCTCTCGAAGCATGTCAACATTTGCAGTAGAATCGACAACTTTCTTTGCCTGGAGCTCTTTAAACGTCACTGGTTATTTGATTGTGTTCGCGTAATCTTGGTACTTGATATTGATCCTATTATTATATTTTCTGAAAGGACCTGAATATTTGGAACTGCTTTTGTTTTATCTTTTCGGACGTAGAAGGTGCTATGATTCCCATTACTGTATAATGCATTGAATGTATTAATACGTTTTACATTATGGTCCACATTATCAGCTATGAACTGAACAAATTCGGTTTTGACAGGCGAGATACTTTCAATGCTATAAACGAAAGCAACACGACTTTCGATTTTTTTTTTTACTTCTGGGTAAGATGAAGGGAAGCCTTGCTTATTCAGAGTACCAATTACGAACCTCGTTCTAAACTATTAATGCATTTCAACGGCTAAATCAAACTCCAAAGGTGCAAGAAGAGCTCTGAATAAAACAGCCTGCATTATCACTTGATGCACGTTTCAAGTAATTGTCTTTACCTGCAAATAAGTTCATTAGAAATATCAACAATGTTTTAGGAACATATTCAAGAATCTTACCCTGTCAAGATCCATCTTAGACGGGTAATATTCTGAACTTGTCTGGATATTTTCATGACAATTTTGATAAGCTTGGCTGTCGTCTCTATAATTCTTATGGCCTCTGATTATGAATTGTCTCTTGACCGTGAATTCATGGAGAATACATTTAGCTGCATTAATTTCAGTGACAATGATTTAAATGTTCTAGCAATCGGGATTTATTGTATGAGAGACTGTATGGTTTAAAGTCAGCGTCGTCGAATAATCCCTCTATATTTTTAACGAGATCGACGATGGTGAGTTGTTCCTCGTCATTTTGCTGAAAATAATGAGCAACTTCCAGAAATGTCTGATGTCTCTCTGGAAATCCTTTCTCTACCATTGTTTATTTGAAGAATCAGCAGATGAGAATGGTTTTTGAATGTTTTTATTAGAATCAAAGTTCGCAAAACATGTTCTGTGATGACGTACTTCTTGTGAAACAAGGTCAGCTACATAACTTATTCTAGCTTAAACAGTGGGTGTCCAGACATCATTTTTAGGACTTTATCGACAAACCTATTTCGTTTCTTTCAATAGTTTGTACATGGCAAACGTCCACATCTCTTTTTGTCTATTAGATTTTGTTACAGAACCACAACAAAGACAATTCTCCTTAAAGAGCGAATTGCACTGATGACATTTAATCATTTGTGGACCTGTTTTACAGTCAATTTCTATGTAATTGGAGTTAACTGAACGCTGTCTACATAAACGTTGATAAATCTGAATTATGATCTTCTCTCCACGGTGTTTCAGAAGTTATTTCATTGAATCGATTTCTATCAGATTGACGATGAATGTGTCTTCATTATATGACAGTTCATCGTTATAAATATAACATTTGTCAGCATCCATAATTATCGGTACTTCACGTTGGACAACCTGAAATTAGAATGTCACACAGTACATATCAAAAGAACCTATCTATAAAAGGTGGATTGTACTGAGATTTAGACGGAGGTGTAAATGGCAAACCCGCTAAACAAATGTATATAGTCGGACGATATAAGGATATGATGACGTCCTGTATCGTGTGTGAAAAGAAGTGTTATCTATTAATCTCTCTTGGGGAACCGATATTTATAAGACACAGTAAACGAATGTAAAAAATTTCAAAGCTGAATTATATTTCTAAACTGTCCGTTGCGCCATCAATTTCGTCAGATAAATTCAGTAACTTGGTCTCTGCATCTACTATTAATTTAGAATATCCTGCTTGACCCCATCAAAGACGCAGAAGTTGGTGGTTTTTACTCTTGAGCAAATGTAACAAAATACTATATATATGGACGAAGGAAACATGTTAAACATATGAGAATACAAGCTAGTATAACTGTTTTCTATCTTATAGGACTACACCAATGTTTTTATATCTGACTTAGTAATATAATAACATGGAGAAGTACTATTTAAAAATAATTTGGTTCTACATTTAGATTGCAATGTGATTCAACAAAACTCATCTTAATATTAAGGAAACGGCATTTTCTACTCGTTTTTTGATTCATTCAAAGATAATATACGTGAATGTTTTAATTTCGGGTCTTAGTTTTTTCTAATACAATATGATGCTTATTAAAGACACTCGTGTTGAACACTGTCTAAGATGCCGAGGATAATAGTGTTTGCACTAACGCAGATTGCTAACAATACTTCGTACATGGAGGAAGAATAGTGTTTAGAGATAAAGGGAACCGTTTGTGTTTTTAAGGTATGATGCCTATTAATTCAGAATCTCGTTTTGTGACTCTATCCAAGACAGAAAAGACAATAGTTTTTGCACTAGCGTAGATATGGCCACACAACTCTGTACATGGGTGTAGAGTGGATTTTAGGGATATATGATACGGTTTGTTTTTCTAAGTCACTATGATGTCTATTCATTCAAAAACTAATTTTGGACCATAGCTAAGATTTAGAAACCCTTTTGCTCAAGCGCAAATGAGGTTAAAATACCTTGTAAATTGGTGAGCCGTAGTTTGTATAGATATCGTATTGAGTTTGTTTTGTAAATCACTGTTATATCCATGAATTCAGAAGTCTGTTCTGGACCCAATCTGAGATGGCTAATAGTTTTTGCTCTAGCCCCGTTGTCGTGATAAAACTCTGCACATGGGCAAAGGTCGCTTTTTGGGATGTAAGATCCGGTTTGTTTTTGTAAGGCACTATGATGCTTATTTATTCAGAAGATTCTTTTGGACCATATCTAAGACGGATAAGCTAATAATTTATTCTCTACCGCAGATGTGGCTACAAGAATCTGTACGTTGGCGATAAGTGAATCTAGAAATATATTGTACGGTTTGTTTTTATAAAGGCACTCAGGTGCCTATTAATTCAGAAGTTCTTTTTTCACTATCTAAAACGCAGAAGCTAATAGTTTTGTTCTACCGCAGATTGGCACAAATACTCCGTACACGGAAAGAAGTTGGTTATTAGAGATCTAGGATACGGTTTGTTTCGGTTTATTTTTGTTTAAATATAAACATTTTTTTTTTAATATAAACTAAATCAGTTTCAGTTTTATTAATTTATAATACACTACGTATTTATTTCATATGTATAAGATGATTAAGTTGAGGCAAGAAATGACGAGATATTACTTTTAAATTGATTCTATTAATATAATTGAACTTGATTAAATATATAAGTGATGATGTTTGTGTGTGAGGAGATTTCTCAACCTATACACTCAACGAATTCTTGACCTACAGATTTGAAATTTGGTATATAGGGTATTCGGACGCGCGGAAAACTGTTTCATATGGACAAAAAAAGACTAATAATATGTCAAAATTAATTTTAAAAAAATGGTGCCTGGATGTCATCGGACTTTGATCTGTTTGATAACTATTTCATCGATGCACGTGCATAAATGGTTCATATTACAGATGGCTTCTGTTAAGAATGAGTGTGTTTGAAAATACCTTTTAAACACGTGTCATGCTGGCCTAATGGTTATCGTACTTGATGCACTGTCTTTGGGTTTTGGTTTCAATCTCAGTTTGGATATTTTTTTTTTACTTACAAGAAATGGACTGTTGAGAAGGATTCCGTGAATATTGCCAACATCATAAGTGTAAAAATTCTGTGAAATGCGATAGATTCGAATTGCCACATAAGGTCGTCCTATTGCGTCATAAACATATTTTCTAGCCGACAACTTTTAATATACAACGGGGATTTGTGATGAAGCTTAATATGGGACAAGACAACTCGGCATCATCGAACAATTAATTTTACAAACATCTTTAATCAGCGAATCGTATCAATTTTCCGTCTACAAAAAAGACAAACGAATCAGTATTAATCACATCTATTTTAATTAAGACAGAGAAACAGAAGGAAGCACTGACAGCTTGTTTCTAAAACTGAATCCGTCAGTGTAGTACGTATAAACGTGGCTGAAATCAAACTGGCGTATCTAGTTTAAATTACATTGAATCATTTGTAATCTATAGCTAATTTCGGAGACAGTGACACGGTGTATTTGATTTAATATCAATAAGACGCTACCAAACTTTTTCTAAGTATACTTTTATATAATTCTTGAAATTTACGATGCCAGTGTCAAACTAATTAATATAAATTGCAGTAAATAATGAAGTGACAACCTTCTAGATCCGAAGAAGCTACCATCGAGCATTTCAACGACATATGTATATATTATCAAATTTGGAGTATTTTATAAAAGAGCATTATTAGAAAAGTGTTAAAACAAAATAATTAAAAAAAACAACATTTTAAGATCTTAGAAGTCCTTTGTAAATTCAACATGCCATAAACATAACACTTGTATTTTGTCAAATATACTAATTCGCGGAAAAAAGTAAAAAATAATAATGATAATGTCGCTCATCAAATTCCGTCTGTTTTTGTTTTTTATAAGCTAAAGTGCTATTATAGCACTTTAGCTTATACGTGTGTGTGACGATCTTTTAAATAAGTTTTTTTTCTTTTACAGATTATAAAAGAAAATATAGAGGATGATTTTACGTTACATCGTCCAGGATCACACTGGTGTAACTTAAAACGTAACCCTGATAGTTTTCTTTTAAGCTATAAGAGTGGAATTTCTATTTTTATGATGAAACTTTGGAGATTTTCAATACTCATCGGAGGCATTTATAATATATATATATATATATATATATATACATATATATATATATATATATATATATATATATATATATTGGAGTGTTCTGAGTATAATTATGGTTATATAAAAACAATATTTTCATATGTTGAAATATTTAAACTTCAATGATTTAAAGAGTGGAATTTCTATTTTTATTATGGGACTTTTGAGATTTTCAATACTTATCGGAGGCATTTATAATATATATATATATGCATACATACATATATATATACATATATATATATATATATATATATATGTATATATATGTATGTATGCATATATATATTATAAATGCCTCCGATAAGTATCGAAAATCTCAAAAGTCCCATCATAAAAATAGAAATTCCACTCTTTAAATCATTGAAGTTTAAATATTTCAACATATGAAAATATTGTTTTTATATAATTTTTATATATTTTCTATTATTTTAATTGTAATTCCTAACATCGATTTAGCTTTGTTGAGCGAGATTTCAAACAGATTTAGCTCTTTAAATCATTGTAGTTTTAATATTTCAACATATAAAAATATTGTTTTTATATAACCATAATAATACACAGAGCACTCCAATATATATATATATATATATATATATATATATATATATATATATATATATATATATATATATATATATTGGAGTGCTCTGTGTATTATTATGGTTATATAAAAACAATATTTTTATATGTTGAAATATTAAAACTACAATGATTTAAAGAGCTTAATCTGTTTGAAGTCTCGCTCAACAAAGCTAAATCGAGGTTAGGAATTACAATTAAAATAATAGAAAATATAGAAAATGTGGAGGAAAATGTCCAACGATTGTCATAATAATAAAATGCTTATGATGGGGGATAACATTTTCAGTCGAGTGCAAGTGACTCTATAAGTCACTCCGTTTGTTGGTCGGTCGGCTGGTCGGTCGGTCTGTCCGTAACACGTTTGTGCTTGACCTTTTGGGTTAAGATCAAAGGTATGTTGTAAATAGATGCTGTTCTTAGCTTTTCTTGGCCTTTTGGCCAAGATCAAAGTTTTCCCCGCCCCAGACAAGTTGAGGAATTGGAAAAGCGGGTTCTCTCCCTGGTCACTTCAGACCTCAAAACCAGGAGTCTCACGGGAGTCAGCAAGGAGACAATGATTGAACTCCTTCTTGACCAAAACATTCCGGCAAAATACGTCTGCAGAAGGAGTTATGCGATGTGAGACGTGCTGCTCTCTTGTCAAGACGAAGCGGCAAGACTGTCCAGGACGGACCGGAACTGGAAAAACATCCGCATCCAGCCGGAATACCTGAACAAACGTAGAACCAATGTCACCGTACTGAATATTACATGTCACTAAGGGGCCAAACAACCGGGTGCCATACTCAGCCAGTACGGTGACGTGGAGGCTGTAACCCCGGTCAAGGGCCAACGCAACGTGTTGACCGGGGACTATAAAATACGGATGGTCTTGAGCAGAGCGGTATTCGACAAAATTCCGGCGATGCTCAAGTTCGACAAGTGGACAATGTCAGTGATTGTGGAGGGAAGAAAATCACAGTGCTGGCATTGTTAGAAACAAAGCCACATGGCCAAGGACTGCCCAAAAAGAGCCCCGGAAAAAAAACATCAGACAATGCGATGACTGAGGCAGTCCCAACCAGAGCTCCATCAACGGTTCAGACTCCCCCAGCAGCAGAGGCTGGATGGTCGACGGTCACCAGGAAGGGTAAACCCTCCAAAAACTTACCCAAGCAAGTGGTGATCAAAGACCATCCTGAAAAAGCCACTAGTGTTTCGGCCATGGAAGTGGAGGCACCCTCTTCCTCTGGCAAGAGGAAGCTATAAGAGTCCGAGGAGGAGGAGGGGGCATCCGAAGAAGAGGCCGGTATACCCGAAACGACCAGCAACAATGTCACAGGGACCACAAACAAGGAGAGAAAGACAAGGAGGAAGACAAGCCGGAGAACCAAAGCTTCTTCCCCGGACATTACCACCAGTGAAACCCCCTTACCCCAAACCCCCATTCAGCCAGAGCCAAAAGCCCCCTCCCCTCCAAAATCCCCCAAGAAGTCATCCCGGCACCCCTCTGGAGACACTGTTAAAGGAACTGAAAATCCCCCACACCCACCTACTCAGGACACTCCTCCAAGTCTGGTCACTACTCCCACCCCTTTTCCTCCCCCTCCTCCCCCTCCTAGCATCAAAGAAGACCAGGTCATTGCGACGAAAGTCCGTACATAACGGACTAGGAAGTTTCTCTTCCTGCCAGGAGACAGGATATGCGAAACGGGCTCTCTGCTACAAATTCCGGAGTTGAAAGGGAGGCAAAAAGCACAATACGAGAAGCTTCGGAACTTTGTGTTCATTGGGGCGGAAAACATTACCAACCCCAGTAACTTTAAAGACGCGCCAATGCTGACAACCTTTGTTCGGGAGAACAAAGACTCCAGAACTCGAGCCCTCTGGAATATGCTGGAGGCAGCGAGGGATGCCATAAAAAGCCAGCAGCTGGTGGACATGGAGCACCCCTCGCTCAGAAAAATAAACTTTCAGTGTGAAGGCAGAATCCCCATCTACTGTCATCCTTCTACAGGGCGTTAAAATTAACCTTTCCCCTGGGCGTGGGAGGCGTGGCTAAGGATGGACAGCCTTCTACGGATTTACTTACCGGCAGCCTTGGTCAGGCCTTCTACATCCTCACGGCCGAGGATTTCAGACTCGTCTGTGACACTGCTTGAGGTAAGTGAACATGTCTTTGAACTTGGCCATTTTTAATGTGAGGGGCATCAGGTGACGAAGCAAGGCCTCGCGCATTGTGAGAGACTTGGTGTCCCTTAAGGTAGATATTGCCGCTATCCAGGAGACCCACTTTATTTGTGACGGAGATTGTCAGGTGCTGGTGAACGACTACGATGTTTACTCAGCATATGGCAATACTTATAGTCGTGGAATCTCCTTGCTAGTGAGTCGCACCCTGTCAGCGTCGGTGAATGTTGTTCATGCAGGCGAGGACGGGCGGCTAGTTGTTGTTGATGTTGCCGTTAATAGTAGTGTTTTTCGGATTGTCGCTGTTTATGCTCTCAATTCTGCTGTAGAGAGGGCATCCTTTTTTCGTCGGTTGGAGGGCATCTTAGTGGATCCGGAGCGGTTCGTCTTAATGGGTGATTTGAATGCAATCCTTGATCCCAATATAGATAAGGTCGGGGGAGGGCTAGTGGGTAGGTGCGGTGTGACAGCACTCTGATCGACCTGATGGCCTCGTGCGATCTCGTCGACAGATTCCGTGTGGATATTCTGGGGCGGGAGATGTGGGCGTGGCATCCTGTAGTGCCTTCCCATCCGAGTACTTACTTGGATCGGATGCTAGTTAGAAGAGGCGACGTAGACTTTCTATCGTGCCCCACGTTCCACTTGTTAGGACACTAGGGCCATAAACTCGTTATGGCCCGTTTGAACTTAAGTCCTAGGCTTAAACTAGCCGGATACTGGAAGTTCAACAGCACCTTGTTGGAGTTGGAGGACTACCGGTTGAAGGTTACCGAATTAATTCAGCGGGCTTTAGTGGGGGCGGTTACAGGGAGTAAGTGGTGGGTTAGTCTTAAGGCCAAAATTAGGCGCTTCTCTGTCCAATACAGCCAACGCCTCGCGTTAGATAAGGCTAAGGCAAAGAAGCGCTTAGAGGATAAGCTGACCCGGGCGGTAGAGGGGGGGACCGCCTAAAGGTAACACTAGCTAAACCAGACCTCAGCCGCTTGGCTAGAGAGCGGTATGAAGGTCAAGTATTTAGGGCTAGATTAATGAAAGTTTCTAACGAGTCTGTGAATGATGTCGCTGTTGAGCGTAAGGCTGCTTTAAGGCGCGGTTCGGACGGGTACATTCGTAAAGTACATAACCTGGAAGGACACGCCCTAGTTTCGACTAGGGAGATCTGCGAGGGGTTTCGGAGACTCTATCGGATCGCTTCACCCAACTACCCGGACTCAGGGTCGAGGAGTTTGGCAGCTATTTGGCTGATTCTCCCCGTCTCACGCCGGCTCAGGCAGCTAGCTGTGATGGTCTTGTTACTGAACCTGAGGTCATTACTGCGTTGAAGTAGGTCGGCTACAACAAGTCCCCGGGGCTTGATGGTTTACCCTACGAGTTCTACTTGAGGTTGTCGCCCATGTTGGTCCATATTCTGAAGGATATGTTCAACCATTGGCTTACTCAAGGTTCCATCCCTGGACAGGTGACCAAGGGAGTGATCACATTGCTGAGGAAAGGTGAACGGCATGGTGGGGTAGAAAATTTCGACGATTTGCTGAGGTTGAAATGGTCTACTTTCTCTCCTCTTAATTGCCTGTGCAGCACTCTGACCTGCCAGGCCCACTCTTTGTCTTCTTTCACTGCTCTCCCAGGGGATTGAGCAGCCCGGGCTCTCTTTCTCACTTCCTTGGGGTTGTTTGCGGACAGGGTTACGTGGGTAGGGTGGGTGTTTCGTTTCTGCTCCCCTCTCTGGGCAGAGATATCTATCCCTTCTCTCTCTTAATTGCGATATGACACTCTGACCCGCTAGCACCAACTGCGTCTTCCTTAACTGCTCTCCCCCTTGCGGGGGATCTGAGATATCTAATCTGACATCCCCGTGAGAGGAGATCAATCCACTTTCTCTCTTCTGACTTCACGCTCTCCCCTCCACCCCCCCATTTCCCTGCATTTTCTTTTCTCCCCTGCTACACTTTGGTCCGCATCGCCCCACTCGAGTACTCCCCATCGGAGGGAGCACCTCCCACGAGGGATGAAGAGAAGGAGAAGGCCAGGTTAGGGCCGCAGCCCCCTGCTCCCCACGAGGGCCACTCCCCAGTCCCGGGAGTAAAAAAAGCGGCTGACGAGGAAACGAGGCGGTGGTACACACCCAGCGACACCGCTTCCACCTCAATCCTCGTTGGTCGAAGCAAACACTCCCGCTCAGGCTCCCCAAGGGGACCAAGACGAAATGGAGGACACTGGAAAAACGGCTGACGAGGGAACGATGCACCCGGCAGGTGGTACACACCCAGCAACACCTGTTTCACCTCAATCCTCGTTGGCCGGAGATGACCTCACCACTCCTGATAATCTCCCTGCAGAAGAGCAAAGAGAAGCATGAGACGGGGAGACAAAAGACGACACTGATGGACCACAGCCAGTGGCTCCACCGGTCTCCCAACCCCTTTCCGGTCACCCAACACCAGCTCCCCAAGAGGACAACTCCCCGACACAAGAAATGGAGGAAGACGAGGATGGTGTTGCCTGCAGAACCAGAGCTCTGTTCAGAGACACCCTAGCATCTCGGGGGAGGGGAATACAGGGCACCACCCAAAGCTTCCCTAAACATGCCAACTCCAGCCAAAGTCCTGAAAGGAAACCATCCGATGACTAAGCCTGCGGAGAAGAAACCCACTCCAGAATCTCCGCGCAGAACCAAGGATGGGGGCCAGAGATTTGGCCACAACGAGTGCACAACACCCCAGAGTCACAGATGGTATAAACATCCAACCCCTTCTGGGACAAATTGAAGAGCTGGAGAAGAGAGTTCCTTCCCTAGTCACCTCCGACCTTAAACCCAGGAGCTTAACAGGTTTCAACAAAGAAACCATGGTGGAACTCCTCATCGGACAGAACATTCCGGTCAGCTACATATGCGGGAGAAGTTTCGCCATGTGGGTCATCCTGCTCCTCAGTCAAGAAGAGGTAAAAAGACTGGCCGAGACTGACTACATAACTAGAAATATTCGGCTTCAGCCGGTATATTTGAATAAAAGAATCGCCTCGGTCTCAGTCTTAAATGTCCCATGCTACATGACCGGAAGGGAGCTCGGGGCCATTATGAGCCAGTACGGTGACGTGGAAACTGTCGCCCCATACCACGGTCAACGCAACGTGATGACCGGGGACTACAAAGTCCGAATGTTCCTGGACAAAATCGAATTCGACACCCTTCCGGCAATGCTCAAGTTTGGGGACTGGACCATGACACTGATCGTGCAGGGGAGAATGCCGCACTGCTGGCACTGTCAGCAAATGGGACACATGGCAAAGGACTGTCCCAAAAAACAACCAGCCAGACCCCCGGGAAAAGCCCCCACAAAAGCATCGGCCAAAACCCCAGCAGAAGCCCAAGCCTCAACACAAGTCACAGCCTCAGCCGCAGTAAACGCAGGTCCAGTAGCAGAAGTAGGTTGAGTGACGGTCACTAAGAAAGGCAGAGCCAAGAAAAACCGGCCCAAGCCAATAGTGACCAAAACCCAACCCGACATCACACTGATGGGCACGCAGGCATCCTCTTCCTCCAATAAAAGGAAGCTCCAAGAGGAAACAATCACAGCAACAGTCACCAAAAGACGAGCAAGAGGAGGAAGAGCAGGAAGACTAAAGGAGACACCCCCACTCACAAAGACAATAGTAAAACAGAGCTGAACTCCCCACAACCCCACCCCTAGACAGCCAGTAGAACCAACCCCCTCCCGCCCAAGCTCCCCCAAAACAGTTTCACGTAACCCATCCCCGCATAGGATAAACACCAACCTCCAAAAACCTATACCCCAACTCCCGTCATTTCTACCCTCACTCCTCCTCCTCCTCCTCCTCCCCCGGCCAAGGAAAAACCTACGCCACCCGTCTGCACGGAGCGGACGAAAAAACTCCCTTTCCTACCAGGGGAAAGGATTTGCGAACTGGACCCTCTCCAACCAATATCTGAACTCAAAGGCCAGCAGAAGGTCCGGTACAACAAATTGAGTAACTTTGTGTATGTCGGTGGCGACAACGTCGCCGACCCAACCAAATTCAATTTCCTTGTTGACCACTTTCATTAGGGTCAACAAAGATGCTAGGACTTAAGCACTCTGGCTCATTATAGATGCAGCAAAGGATGCTATCCCAGGCCAGCAGCTGGTGGATAGGGAGCATCCCTCATTGAACAATATCATATACAAATGCGAGGAGAAAAATCCCTGTTTATATCCACCCCTCCTTTTACAAGGCACTTAAACTAACTTTCCCCCTGGACGTGGGAGGCGTGGCCAAGGATGGATTACCCTCGTCGGACTTACTCACTGGGAGCCTTGGACATGCCTGCCACGTCCTCACCCCCGAGGACTTCAGGCCCGTGTGTAACACGGAATAAGGTAGGTGACCATGGCTTTAAACTTGGCTACTTTTAATGTGAGGGGCCTCAGATGCCGAAACAAGGCCGCGCGCGTGCTGAGATATCTGGTGTCCCTCAAGGTAGATATTGCCACGATACAGGAGACCCACTTTATTTGTGACGGGGATTGTCATGTGCTGGTGAACGATTACGATGTTTACTCAGCATATGGCAATACGTATAGTCATGGAATCTCCTTGCTAGTAAATCGCACCCTATCAGCGTCGGTAAAAATTGTTCACGCGGACGGGGACTGGCGGACGATTGTCATCGATGTTGGCGTTAATAGCAGTGTGTTTCGGATAGTCGCAGTTCACGCACCTAATTCCGCTGTTGAAAGGGCTTCCTTCTTTCGACGGGTGGATAGTTTTATAGATGATCCGGAGAGGGTAGTCTTAATGGGTGATTGAAATGCCATCCTTGATCCCAAGATAGATAAGGTCGAGGGAACTAGCGGGTCGGTGTGGTGCGACAGCAGTCTGTCTGACCTGATGGCTTCATGCGACCTGGTCGACAGATTTCGCCTGGATCACCCGGGGCGGGAGATGTGGACGTGGCATCCTAATATGCATTCCTATCCAAGTACTTACTTGGATCGGGTGTTAGTTAGAAGAGGCGAAATAGATTTCTTATCTTGCCCCACTTTCCACTTTTTAGGACACTCAGACCATAAACTAGTTATAGCCCGTCTGAACTTGAGCTATAGGCCTAGACTGGCTGGATACTGGAAGTTCAGCAGCACCTTGTTGGAGCTGAAGGACTACCGGTTGAAGGTTACAGAGATAATCCAACGGGCATAAGTGGGTGCGGTTACCGGGAGTAAGTGGTGGGTTAGTCTCAAGGCTAAGATTAGACGCTTCTCGGTCCAGTACAGCCAACGCATCGCACTAGATAAGGCTAAGGCCAAGAAGTGTATAGAGAATAAGCTGACCCAGGCGGTGGAGGGGGACCCCCAAGATATAGCGCTAGCAAAACAAGACCTCAACCGCTTGGCTAGCGAGCGGTACGAGGGCCAGTAGTTAGGGCTAGGCTAATGAAAGTCTCGAACGAGACTGTTAATGTAGACGCTGTTGAGCGTAAGACTGCTCTAAGGCGCGGCTCGGACGGGTACATTCGAAAAGTAAACGACCTAGAAGGGCACGCCGTCATGTCGACGCTGGAGATTTGCGAGGGGTTTCGAAAGCATCTATCGGAGCGCTTCACCCAACTACCCGGACTCAGAATTGAAGAGTGTGGCAGCTATTTGGCCGACTTGTCCCGCCTAACGGCGGCTCGAGCGGCTTGCTCTGATGGTCTTGTCGCGGAACATGAGATCATTACTGCGTTGAAGCAGGTGAACTGCAACAAGTCCCCGGGGCTTGATTGTCTACCCTACGAATTCTACTTGAGACTCTCGCCCATGTTGGTCCCTATTCTGAAGGATATGTTCAACCATTGGTTTGTTCAGGGCTCCATCCCTGGGCAGGTGACCAAGGGTTTGATCACATTGCTGAGGAAAGCTCAACGGCATGGTGAGGAGGAAGATTTAGACGATTTCAGGCCCTTGACTCTGCTAAACACAGACTTAAAGATTTTGCCAAGGTTCTTGCGAATCGGTTGCAGGTTGTCATCACTGACTTGATCGAACCAGACCAGAGCCATGCTGTGAAAGGGAGATCGATTCATCTGACACGCACGATCATAGAGGGGACAGAAGACAACGCAGAGGCCGCGCTGATCAGTTTAGATCAGTCCAAGGCTTTCGATAGGGTGGACCATAGGTTCCTGGGATCTGTGCTGGAGGTCGCCGGATTTAATCCGGACTTCCGCAAGTAGATCTCTGTACTGTATGACAGGCCGATGGTTGTGGTGCAGATCAACGGTAAGCTGTCGGAGTCTTTTGCCGTCTCCCGGTCGGTGCGACAAGGTTGTCCTCTATCGCCTCTGTTGTACGTCCTGGCGTTGGAACCCCTCCTTCGCAAGTTAAGGGACGAGGCGACTACACCACTCCTGCGCGGGATAGCTCTTCCTGGAGGCACACGAGCCAGGGTTTCCGCGTTCGCCGATGACGTCACTGTGTTCGTGCCTTGCCCCACGGACATTCAAGTGGTCACCGAGGCGCTAGCTCGATACGAAGAAGTTACGGGGGCCATCTTAAATCACAGTAACTCTGTGGATCTGCGGTTGGGTGCCTAGACTGGAGTAAATTCGCTTCCAGGCATCTTCAGTTGGACCGACGACCCGGTCCGGATCCTTGGTGTGTGGTTCGGACCGGGTCTCCAGCTGAAGAAAAACTGGTCGGAATTAGAGACCAAGGTCGAATCCTCTGTTAAGACTAGGGTTCGAAGGAAATTGTCCTTGAAGGGTCGGGCGAAGGAATGTGCTACATACGTCTTTCCGCTCATCCTTTACCGTCTGTCCGTACTTCTCCTCCCTGCAAAACGACGAATCAGCTTACAGGTGCACCTCGACACGCTCTTGTGGAACGAGGGTAAGCATTATGTATGCAGATAGGTCTGTGTTCGAAATCCGAACGAGTGAGTCTTAGAACTGCCCAATCTGTTGTGCCACAAACACGCAAAGAGGTTGGCCTTCCTTACTTTTACATGCAAAATCCGCTCCCGCATTTTGCTAATTCCTGCCCTCTGATGAGAAGGAGAGTACTTCTCCGACACTCCGCGGATTAAGGACTATCCACTTATCTTGTGTTTCCTTTTTAAAATTATATATGTTTTTAACTCTTTTTCAAGATGTCTTTTAACATGTTTTTTAATCATTTGTTCATATATATATGTATATATACATTCACACACGCACACACATACATACATACATACATGCATACATACATACACACATACATATGCATATATATATAAATATATATACAAATATATACATATATATATACACTTGTGCCCGATATTATTCATACCCCTCCTTGAAAATTGAGTTTATTAGGTGTAACTTTATAAGAATTTATTGTTTACGTCCATATTGATACATATTCTTAATAAACCTCTTCTGATCATTTTCGTCATTTTAAAATCTCGGGATACTTGTAATAAAAGAAATATACAGCTATTTATAAAATCTGCAATGTTCAAAAATAATCATACCCCCTTATTTTTTCAGTATTAATCGAGTTTCTGACTGTTTGTTTCCTGTTTGATTCTTATTTTGAATGCTTTTATACAACCTTTGATTAATTTCATTTCGTTTTTTGCATTTTTCAGAAATTAAAATGATATCAACTGAAAACCAATAAAAGAATAAAAATTATTAGAATGGGGAAGAAAAAAGAGCTTAGTAATGATCTTAGGACTAAAATTGTGAATTCACATAAGGATGGTTTAGGTTACAAGTCAATTTCCAAGAAATTTTAGGTCCCTACAGCAACAGTACAGAGCATCATCAAAAAATTCCAGAGCCACCACACAACAAACAACTTGATTGGTAGAGGAAGGAAAAGGAAACTGTCTGCTAGAGCCACCAGGGATATTGTAAGCAGTGTTAATGCAAATCCAACCACCACTACTAAGGACATTTTAGAAAATCTGGAGTTTTCTGGCATAAAAATATCAAGGCAAACATTGCAAAGGACTCTGCATGAAAATGGTCTGAAAGGAAGAAGACCAAGAAGGACTCCATTGCACACCGGAAAATACCTTGCAGCACGTCTAAAGTTTGCTAGGACCCATGTGAATTCTTCAGAGTCCGTTTTCTCAAGTATTTTGTGGACTGACGAAACAAAAATTGAATTGTTTGGCCATATGGATGCTTCTTACGTTTGGAGGAAAAAAGGAGAAGCTTACAACCCAAAGAACACCATACCCACGGTGAAACATGGTGGTGGTAGCCTAATGTTTTGGGGCTCCTTTTCGGCTAGTGGTCCAGGTAGTTTGGTCAAGATAGATGGAACCATGAAGAAGGAGCAATATTTGGAGATACTCCAGAAAAACATTAGACAGGATGCGGAGAAGCTCCATTTAGGACCAAACTGGGTCCTTCAACAGGATAATGATCCAAAACATACTGCCAAAATAGTCAAGAAATGGTTTGAGGATAATCAAATTAATATTTTGGAATGGCCTAGCCAGAGTCCCGACCTGAACCCTATCGAAAACCTCTGGCACATATTGAAAACTAAGGTTAAAAAGCGGAAACCTAGAAATTTGAGGGATTTGGAGAACTACTGCATTGAAGAATGGTAAAAAATCAGTGTTGATGCTTGTAAAAACCTTGTTGATAAATATCCAAAACGGTTACAGGCAGTTATTAAGAATAAAGGGCATGCTATTGACTATTAGTAAGAGAGGTATGAATAATTTTGAACTAGTGCCATTATTGTTTTTCTTTGTATACTGTTTCAAACTTGCGTAATTTATTTATTTGTTGAGTTTAAATTAAATGCTTATGCTTGATTTATTGTTTGAAATCCCTTTAATATTGTCTACCTTCTGGTTTGAGCAATATTCTTATAGAAATCTCAAAGATCCGAGGGGTATGAATAATATCGGGCACAAGTGTATATATATATATATATATATATATGTATATATATATTGTTCGGAAAGGTTCCAGTACCAATGTCGGTCTCCGATATATTGATCGAATATAACGGAGAATGTCTGCTTGTTCGTGACATTAACGTATTGCAAGTAGCCAAAATGCAATGTACCGAAGCGAGGATAATCAAGTATCACCTCATATCGCTGAGGCGTGTGGTTTGCCTTGAAGACAGATGTCTTCTAAAGGGGAAGTCGGGCATCGCTTGCGTCATTAGCCACGTACGCGCTAATTGAATTTCCTGAAAGACATATTGAACAAAAAAAAGTTCCTCTTAATATATGTGAAGTGTTTGGGCCAGACGGCATTAAATGTTCAACTTTGTTTCAAATTTCAA
Organism: Euprymna scolopes; assembly: GCF_053919585.1. Lineage (NCBI taxonomy): Eukaryota > Metazoa > Mollusca > Cephalopoda > Sepiida > Sepiolidae > Euprymna > Euprymna scolopes. The sequence continues at coordinate 10,217,210 of NC_136492.1, read as the reverse complement.
ACTGATGCTTAATATTGTCACCTATTAAGCTTAATAAAATGTTATGTTTTGGCCAGTGTTTTTTAGTTACATATGCGAATCTTCTTTTTCATTTGCGCACAAATGGACAACTGGTAAACCACGATTGATTTTATTTTCTGGTTTCATTTTTATTTATTAAGACATTAAATATTACTCTTACAAAAGATGTTCAGTACAGAAATGTTTTTTCACATTTATTTAAGTTTCGGAATGGTAGTAAAGTCAGGGAAATCAAGGTATGAATATAGAAATCCTAAATCCAGCAGTTCCAAATAAAACCCGTTTAGAATAGATGGCTGTTTGGCACTGAGATACATTTACAGCGAAGACTTAAGTTTGCTGATTGACGAATTAATCTGGAATATCTACGCCGAGGCCGCGGTAATAATACAAGCACACCGGAACACATTCCCCAAAAATCACAGGATGCAAAATTTCGGTGATAGGTTGTGGCTTGGGGATCGTTTGCTCGAACACTTATTAATAGATGGTGATTGGTAGTTGATGCACTCTATATTATGTGACAAGCACATTCGATGCATAAGTAAAGGTGTGCTTCTTAGAGATACAGAAAACTGTCAGTATTCTTTAAAACATGCTAGGAGACCAAGGTATTTGCATCAGACTTGTCAATGTCTTCCTTCTATTCGTTCGAATGTCGCATTTAAATGTTATGCCGAAGAGTTTTCGTGATTAATGTCTGCGATTCTCAATGACAATCAGTTAATGTGAATATTCTTTATAGGAAATAAGCATTGTCCATTAAGCAATTGATATTTTATATCAGTTGCTCTGAAGCTTAAAGCTATTACTTTTATAAGTTATCCATGTATATGTTTATTATGAATTGAAATCATTAAGCTGTCGCTTTCTAGACGAAACTATGCAAGCACCCCTTTTAATTGATAATCTGTTTATCCATTAATGTCCAAAAGAATTCACTATACTATTTCAAGATTCTGTACAATAATTAAATACTAAATCTAAGAGAGTAGTGTAGTATCTCTTCTATTCTCATGGAAGTATTCTCTTGCTTTATAGGGTACGGTTATGTCGTTTCTGTTTGGTAAACTCAGCGATTACTTTATTTGCAACCTAATTTAATCCATGCCTGTGCGTTAGGATTCAAGGGATACGAGAAACCTTAGGTAAGTTTCCAGACTTTTTTTTGTACGGGAACGACAAGTAACGTAAACTCTTGAACATTCAGTATATTATTGCTGTATATCTTATGGGATGACTAAACAATTTTTATGATTGCATATTCAAATGAACAGCTACAACAGGAATAAGAATACACCTTAATAAAGCGCGATTGGCACAGCTTCTGAATTTTAAATCTACAATCTGAACGTAGAGGAAACTGGTGAAGAACGATATGCAATAAAATTATGTATTTAATTTGGAGGAAAAGGGCACAGAAACATATAGGCTGCTGTGGATTGTTTTGGACAATTTTGCCCTAATAGTGTTACATGATAAGGGCTGTCCCCTGTTCATGTAAGTATAAAAATAGAGAGATTAGTTAAAATGAAAATAAGAGAAAGCAGAAATCGAACCCTGGACATAAGTTTTAAAGAACAATAGGTTTAAATGGAATGTCCAGTAAATTGTTAATTCGGATGAAATAAATAATAAATAACTATTCAATTGTTAAAAGAATGTGGATAATAAAATATGGGTTGAATAAATTAGATATGTAGGTTGAATTCCTTTGTGGAAACAACACAAGAAAAAATAGGTTATTGGGAAATCAATGTCGGAAACGTGCAAAGTCGCGCATGTTGAAAAACGTGAATTTTGCTCACGTGGCCGGGATGCATGGATTTCTCAATATAGGAAGTGAGAGTTAGTTGGTCGGAGAGACAGTCAGGGGAGACGGTCAGTGAGAAAACTCAGAGACAGGCGGACGTCTGAAGCGAGACGTCACTTCAGAAACTAAAATGTGAAACTTTGAATTCTTAATGAGGAAATCACGACCGGTCGTAAAGAAATACATTCATCATGTGTTTTGTGATAAAGCTCATCTTTGTGTTTGTGATTTCTACAAAAAGGTAAATTGTATTGTTATTATATGTCTTTGTTATAAAATCTCATTACATACACATCTCTCTAAGATACAACATCATATGTAATAAGACAAGAACTCTTACTAAGACTCATATCTTTACTAATAAGAACTCACGTAACATACGCGCACAAGTGGTATCGTCTAATACTAATAATAATAATAACAATATATAACAATAGTGCATTGGTGTTTGAGCAGCATAAAAGATTCCAGGAAGGCAGGGCGTCTGTGAGAGATGATGAGATGTATGAGAGGAGTAAGAAAATCAGGCCACTTGACTTGATTAGCTAAATAACGAATTTTTAATGTGAGCAAAGTTGTATGTCAGTGTAAAACTGTACACACAATTATTCGTGAGATACTGAAGGTAGCAAAAACATTTTCTTACACATGCAGTTCATAACAGAATATCTTTAAAAGATAAGCATCAAAACATTTCCTCACTATTTCTATCGTCCCGACCTTACTCCCTATGAGAGTTGGTTATTCCCCTAACTCTAGGAAAACCTTATAGATCGTCGTTATGAAACGACTGGGAAGATGAAAGATGTTGTGACGAGGGTTATTGACACTCTCAGATAAAAGGACTTCCAGAAGTTGTTGGCACTACAAATGCATACAAGAGAAGTGAACTAGAGTTTCATGTGTACTCTCAATAAAAATTGCCCATAAAAATGAAAATTTCGCATAGGAAAATGTCTAGAAATATTTAAAAGCATCCCCGTACAAGAAAGAATCAAACATTCATCTATGACAGATACTTAATTTTGTAGATAATTAATAAATAAATAATGTAAATAATAATTAAAATAAGGTAGCTTATTAGCAGCCCTGCAAATATACGACATGATAATGAAGTTCGCAATAGAGCAACGAGTTTTCTGAACTGGAACAAAGGAAGTGTAGAATAGACCAAGTACTTTTGGAGTATAATGTCAAAATAGTATTTATAAAATACACTGGGACTAGCAATATTTGTCAAAGAAGAAAGTGTGACCAAATCAATTACAAATACTTTTTGTACTTTATCAAATACGGCCAAATGGATCAGCTACAAACTAAACAAAATATGATGTCAATAATCCATAGATGATAAAATTGTAAAACTTTTAGCTCGTTGATACTCAAGACTATTTCAAAATGTTGTCCTATTGTTCTTCAGTCCAATTTCTTTGAAGGTTGTTATGTTTGACGTTCATCTTCGTCGCCAACTGTTATGTTTGCAGGTTGAACCAAATAACGTATACAGCAATACAAATGACGACTCAACAAACAAAGGTAGAACAATAAGAAGTGTATTAGGAAAAGTATATTTACAGTATATTTACATAATGGTTGTCAAGTAAGAGAGTCTTGTCTGGAGAATATATCTGCTCTCGGCTCGGCCTTCTGTGGCTTCTGGTTAACACATACTCAGACTAACCGAGCCTTGTTATTTATGTGTAAGATTATCCACATATGTAAATGAGTGGGTGCCACCACAACAAAGGCAAAGGGAGTTATTCTTGGGACCAACACTTGAACGATATATAAAATAGATATTTTAATATTCCATTCAAGTTCTTTATTCTAAAAGCACTTAAAATAAAATACATTACTTTCCTCTCTATAAATGGCTATTAAAATATGTTCTTGTATGTCTTCCTTGTTGTCTCTTGGTCTTGCTAAATTCAAGGACAAGAATTCACTTAATCAGGTAGAGTATCTTGCTTCATGTTCTTTCTTTAAGTAACACCACGTGGAGAAAACTCACCATTTTTTGAAAATGGCAATAGCGAATGAATATATAGAGGAGCTTTTTCCATACTCTTGAAGGACATGTAACTCACTGGTACTTCTTGTACAATTGGCAGATACTATTCCAACACATTAGGTGATAACACTTTTCCCGCTACATCCCCCATGCATTGACCACAGGATGAATTATCATGATCATTTTTGTGTGCACCAGAGAACTTGTGCAATTTTATATGCATTTGTGTTGAGTTTCTTGGCACTCTTGTTCTGCAATGTGGGCGTTGTCTTAATGATGGAGGACTGTATGTGTGTGTTTACCATCCTGTGTTGGTCTCTACTTCCTCTGTGGTATCATCAATTTCCACTTCTTCCTTATCAGGTCGCAAATATAATGTAATTTTAAATATGTAGTCACGATTTGATTGTAAAGAAAATGATCTAAAGTGTCATGACAAATATCTGTACATAGATACCTTTGACATTCGAAGATAATGTCCCGTAATCATTCAAATTGCTCTCCCTATCTTTCATGAAAAGAAAAATAAAAGCACGCAGGTACTCTATTAATTATAAGGTAATCAGAACACCGGGCAATTATACAAACACTTGTGGAACATGAAAACAAATTATTTAATCACGTTTGTCATCCTCAACTAATTAACAGCCACGAAGTGTCTATTTGTACACGGAATAACATCAGCGAAACATTAATTGCTTACCGTGATAAAGAGATGTTGTTTTAATTTTTTTGTTAAAGCAGCGTTCTGATTAAACACGGTTAAACCAATTTCTAATTAAAACTGGAGAATAACACTAAACCTTAGAGGCAAGTAGTATTACCTGTTACTTAATTGTCATTATCGAAGTGAATGTATGTGACTGAGAGGTAAACAGATTTATTGCTCTGTTTAATACAAGATTTTTTGGGTATCTCCGTGGTTGAGACCAAGTAATACCTATATCTATATATCTAAAAACGTGAATGTGTCTATGTATCTGTCTGTATGTGTATCTGTCGGTCTCTGTGTATGTGTGTGTACATTTCCCTACGCAATAACTCTGTCAATTTTAAGTCTACAGACTCGAAATTTTATATACAGGCACTGATATTTACGAAAATATTTGGGGTGGGTTTTCGGCCAGAAATTTGGCTGTTAAGGGATCAAAGTTCAACGATTTGACCTTTTAAGAACTCTACGAAATTGCTCCGACAATTTGGAGTCTAAACACTTGCAATTTAGATATATGTTCCGTGGACATGTATCTAACTTAATAACTTAATTTGAGCCCAAAAGAATAAATGTTAAGGGGTCATAATAGGGGTCAAAGTTAAACAAATTCGCCGGGTTTTTTTTTGCTCAACATACACTTCCAAATACCCGAGCAACGCCGAGCACCTATGCTAGTATATCTATAAAAATGGAATTGTCTGCCAGTGTGTGTGTGTGTATATTTCACTACCAAATTACTCTGTCAATTTTAAGTCTACGGACTCGAGATCTGACATAAAGTGTAATGTTATAGTGGAAAATTCTTTTAATTAGTTTTCGGCCAGAAACTTGATTGTAAAGAGGTCAATGTTTAACGATTTAACTTTTGACAACGCTACAGAATTCCTCCGCCAATTTTGGGTCTGAACACTTGAAATTTTAAATACAGTTTAAAGATATTAAGAGAAAGAGAGAGAGAGAGAGAGAGTGTGTGAGAGAAAGCAAGCAAGCTTTTTAATCGGTTTGGGTCGAAAATTTGTCTGCCAAGCGGTTATATTTCAAAAGATTTGACCTTTGCTGTTTTTAGCAAACTACTCAGCCAAGTCTTGCAATTTTAGATGTAGGTAACATAAGGCCCGGGAAAGTCGGGCTTAACTGATAGTATTTCTAAAAAAGTGAAATTGTATATGTGTCTGTCTGTGTCTGTAAATTTCCCATCAAACTACTTTGTCAATTTTTAATCTACAGATTCGTGATATTATGGAACATCTTTTTTATTCGTTTTCGGCCAGAAATTTAGCTGTCAAGAATTCCAAGTTATACGATTTGATTTTTGAAAAATCTACCAAACTCCTCCACCAATTTTGGGTGTAAACACTTGAAACAATTGTCGGTTACTTAGACATAGATCAAACTTTTAAAGTTGTATTTGAGCCAAAACAATAAATGTTAAGGGGCCAAAATTGAGGTTAAAGTTTTAAAAAATTACCTCCCAGAAATTTTTGGTCTAAATATTTGAAACTTTACATAATCTGTAATTAGACATAGAACAAGCTTTTAAATCGGTTTTTGGTGCAAATTTGGCTACCAATGGATCACTGTACAAAAGATTTTACCTTTGCGGTCTATAGCAAACTATTCAGCCAATTTTGGGTCTAAGGATTTGAAATTTTACATAACGATTTTCAGTCATGCAGCAAGCTTTTTAATCAGTTTTGGAGTAAAAAGTTGGCTTCAGGTTAGGGTAAAATTTGAAAGAGTTGCCTTTGCCGAATGTACTAATCTCCTCCGCCAAGTTTGGAACTAAACATTTGAAAATTTGATGTAGGTTACCTGGACATGAGTCAAACTATTTAATATATATATATATATATATATATATATATATATATATATATATATATAGTTAGTAGAAATGGTAATTAATAAAAACTGAATAAAGTGCTCAATACTGCAATACTGTTGTAGAGCAAATATGCGTTTTATTTTTATTACCGTATCTTTCTGTTAAGTTACATTATTTTTTCAGCTACCCGGTTTTTTTGCCGTGTGTAGCTTCCTTAGACTTTTAAAAGTCTGAGGATGCTACAGACGGCCATAAAAACGGCCGCGTAGCTGAGACAATAATGTAACTTAACAGGAAGATACGGTAATAAAAATAAATCGCATATATATGCGTCTGCACATAAAGTTATTAACAGTATATAAGGTGTGAGCACAGCCGGGCTGAACTGCTACTACTTAATAGAAATCACGTTATTAAAATCTGAATTCAGGTGACTTCAGATTTTGCATCTTGTTTTAAGTAGCACTCAGTGAAGGGAGGTACTTATTGACCTCAATTTTGAAAAGAAAAATACTATAGGTAGAAGGTAAAAAGTTAAGACAATATGTTTCACAAGCTTGCAGTTCATGCAAATAATCTATTTATCTATCTATCTATCTATCTATCTATCTAGTGTTTGTCTTGGGATTTTGTGTATGCGTGAGTGCGTTCTCGATAGACTCCTAAACGGACGGGCGGATATATATATATATATATATATATTTTAATTTGATATAAATACACTTTATTTGCTTGGCAATTCTTTTAGATATATATTATATCGGAATGTCTTAACATTAAGATTAATATCGATAATCAAAATAATCCGATGAAAGAAGGAACACTTGATTTTGAATAAAATTAACGCCTTATACTAGATAACATCACAATAATATTCTGGAAGTTTTAGTACCGCACAAGCAGAAATCGACATATAAAATCAACAGTATTCTTTTTTTGATATGTCATTGAACCATTATATTTACATTTTGCATTGTAGACTTTTATTCAATCGATTATATAAAAAAATGTTTATGACATCAACAGTGCGATGTAAACTACAATATATCGTTGACTAAGTTACTGCGGGAACAATTTCTACCTATCTAACAATCTATTAGGTTGGTGCAAAAATAAGTTGAACGTCAAAAAACGACAATATTTATGCATTAATCTAATAAATTATTATGATGCCGTGAATAGGCCAATGCGCTTAACGAGCTGGAATAAAATAATCGTGGAATAGATAAGACAATTCTAAAGTATAATGTCATACTAGTGTAATGTTATGATCATTTAGGCTGTGATCATAGCGTAGTATTTGTTAACTGTGGCAAGCGGGGTCAATGGTCAAAACATTATTATTATTGTTATTGTATTCTTATTAATTGATTTGAGCCACGGATGGTCGCTGGATCAGTTATTATGATTAGAAGAATAAACAACTAAATTGCGGAAGAAATGATTGACGTGTGAATCGCAAAAGGAATGTGAAGATAGAAAATATATGTAAAAATCATTTGGGATTTTGAATAAACAAATAACTAGTTGTGGATTAGGTTGGTCTGAGACACGTAATTAGGCGACGTAAGAGAACACGTGGGGTAGTTAGTTTTGGTGAGATTCAGGGAGTTGAGGATTGACCACCAGAGCGGACAGACGTCTAGACAGGGGTGGACAGACAGCTAGGAACGGGCTGTATGAAAGAAAATGTAGACTAACTGCAGATCCTGAGAAATCCATTTGAGACAACTGTAATAAATTTATATTATAAAAATATAAAGAGTTGTTTTAATCGTTTCACAAATAAGAACAGATGTCTCAATTATATGGTGCTGATCGCTTCATGGTTCGTTACGGAGCTGCGGGAAGATACAGAAGGACTCTTCAAGAAAAAAAAGGTATGAATCATATATTATTCTTCTTACATATGAACTGTAAAAATATCCCATGTGATAAGTCTCATACAACATGATTCAGTTTACACGTCAATATCATGTCCTCCTAGCTAAACAACATACATACGATTTATACGTTTATTATCTGTCTGTTAAAAGAACAATATCTTACATCCACTAGATAACACATGACGCGTTTTAATGTATCATTTCCTCCAATATAAACCAATACACTAGCACTTATAAAAAACACTTAGACTAGCAATATTGCATATGTTAGAGAGAAGTGTCAAAAAGAAAGAGCGGGGCAAATCAAATTAAAAATACATTTCTGCAATTTATCAAGTATGTCCAAATGGAAACGATATTAACGAGCCTAAATATGATATCAGTTGTTAGGATGAAAAATAATCGAAAGTATATAAAACCGAATGGAAAGTATATGGGAAGAATTTGTTTTACGAGAAACAAAAAGATCAATGGATCAAAAGTATGAACTCCAAAGATTTGATGAGAAAAAAAAAAAACGCCAATAATTTTTCAAGTCAACTTCCTCATCGAGAACAGAGCCTTATATAAACATCTCTATTTTTATACCCGGATACGGTACAATTTCAGACTAATATATTATATTTCACGTTGAAGAATATAGTGTAGTATCGGCATCATCAAATTCAACAACAGTGTTCATTATATCCTCGAAGGAAAAATTTTTGAACCTGGTCAGAAATGATTTAGAGCCCTTTTTTAAATACCATATGCAGATATGGAACACTGAGACCATATGGCATATATTGGAGCTTATATGAGAGTGCAAGGCATAATAGGGTGGTGATTTTCTGGTCTGGCTCGTTGAACACTGTGTCATTTTCGGACATGATAGAACATTTTTATCGCTCTTGGGATTTACCCAGAACTGGCCAATTAGTAGATGGTGTGCAACATAAAGAGAGCACCGGTTTTCATCAAACGGAAATAAAATCGAGTCGTCTTTTCTAGGGCGACAATTTTACCGTTTCACACTGTATATTATTATAGATTACTGGAAAACATATTCTTTCTATATATAGTCCGACCTAGAATTTATATAACATCGGCGCACACAATGGAGAGGGAAATCGATCGACGGATTGACAGAGGAAACGAGAGAAAATACGCAAAATGACATTCGAGATAGAATTCAAGAAATGGCTGATATATGTTTAAAAGATTCACGGATTTGAATTGTAAATTCCGAAAACTAATTTAGTTTTGATTTATAAAATATGTAAATTTCGACACTGAAATGATTTCCATTGGAATTTATACAGTAGAATATGTAAAATATCTATGGTCAGCATCAGCAAGAAATGCGTTTAATTCGTTTTATTGACTTAATATAAGGGTTATGTATTAGCCAAATAGATACAATACCTGACTATGAAATACAATAGTATATGTGTATCTTTATTTCTACTATTATATAAAAGGAACATTTCTGTGTGTTCCTATGAGTTCGTTCCCTGTGGACTTTAAAACGGTTGGGCCGATTCTCATGAAATTTCACATGAATGTACATTATGTACCACGGCTATGTTTCCAGAGACAGTTTGTATCGATCAATATCGATAATCGATAATCGAAATAATCCGATGAAAGAAATAAGTATATTTGACAAAAGTAAACATCTTACATAGCCTAACATCACAAATGCATTTGAGAAGTTTTATTTCCAGATAAGTAAAAATGACCAGCATATAAAATCAACAGTCGATCATTTATATTGACAGAGGACTGTTGGAAACGAATGTTTCTGCTTAGACTAGTATTTTTTTTCCATTTTGAACTTTAATTCAAACCATTACCACCGCACAAGTAGAAAGGCCGGCACACAAAATTAACAGTTGATTCTTTGAGATGATAGAAGCGCTTCTAAAATGAATATTTCTATTTTGAGTACAATTTAATAATGAGACTTGTCTTTAGATTTTAAACTTGAATTCAAGCCATTATATAAAAAATATTTTTAAAAATCAACAGTACGTTTTCTACTGTGCAATCAGAGAAATCGCCTATTTTAAAATCAAATCGGGTACACATCGCGATGCACCAGGCAAAAATTTTGCATGTATTTCCGCAACGACATCATGCACCATACATTAGTAGACAATGGTAATGGTTTGAATTAATATTTAATGTGCCAACATCAAGAATCATAGTTCAATTGTGATCTAAAGAGAAACGCTCATTTTAAACACGTCTCTGTAATATATAAAAAAAAAAGTATTGATTTTATAATGGTGGGATCATTCTGTCGAGCCACTACATATCTCACTGGTGATGCAATTCTCTATCTATATAAGAGTCAAGTACGTCATAGGATGGGGCACTTTGCCACATTTGGGCAGGGGCTGCTAGAAAGGACTTATCCTGCTTGGATAGAGTTCGATATAGACTTCGTAGCCTCGTAGGGGATATCCTTTTCTCTTCCCTACAACCTCTTTCGCACAGAAGAGATGTTGTGAGTTTATCTCTGCTTTATAGTTATTTTCATGCTCGATATAGCTCCAATCTATGCCCCCCTCGCCAAACTCTCACCAGAAACACCCGTCTATCAGAAAACACTATCACGAATTTTCCCCACTGTTTATCTGTGTACCGAATTCCCCCCACTCTTTATCTAAACGTACATTCCACGAGCACATTATCTTTCTTAGAACTGCACGCCTATGGAATTGTCTTTCGTTTTCCTGCTTTACAGCAGACTACAATATGGCGGTGTTCAAGTCTAATGTAAACAAGTTTTGATGAGCCGTTCCATATAAGTTAACAAATTTACCGAATTTTCATTTACTAACGATTACTATATTGTCTAATTTCTACTGTATACTGTTTAACCCTATCCTCGAGTCGTCTCTTGGCCTTGATTAATGATGATGCCTATGTAAAAACATACATACATTTCTGGAGAATTTTTTTAAAAAATCGGTTCAGCTGTTTAGAGAAGAAATTCATATGTACAGGCTACGTTGCTTTTATGTAATTACATATCGAAATGTTTTGGAGACATTGTCATAAGACTGACAGGTATTAGCAAGTCAGGCAATATTAAATTCGTGCTGATGTTTTAATATTTCTTTTATATTTTTCATACATCATTTGGTGATTTTTAATCTCGGGATACAAAAATGTTTTCGTAAAAAAAGAAGTTATGGTAAACGAACTTAGAGCGAATATATTTCGGTTGCCGAAATATATAAAAACATGTTATTATTAAAATATTACCGACTAAAGACAGAGAATATAATATATCCTATATAAAGAAGGCTAAATATTATATATTATATTTTATTATATTATATTTTATTTATTTTTTTTTTATTTTCTATTTATTTATTATATATTTATTTATTTTTATTTTCCTTTTAGTGTCGTTTAACAACTCTTGCTGACATTTTTTAGTGATATATATATATATATATATATATATATATATATATATATATATATATATATATATATATATATATATATATATTGTTGGATGACCGCGTCACTTAATTAGTATTAATAGTATTTCTAGTATGCGTGGGGTTTGCTCAGTTTATAGAGTGCTTGCCTCGCATGCAAGAGGCTCGGGTTTCGAATCCTGAGTTCTGATTAGCCCAAATGCGGGGGAAACTCGAGTATTGGACTTCCGGTTCGTTGACTGCATGGCTCTTGTGGGCTGCGAACTTGTTCGGATGTGGAATTTATTATATATATATATATATATATATATATATATATATATATATATATATACTAAAAACTTCAGTATTTTTTATGTATTTTCTTATTTTTATCTTCATCACATTCGCTCATAGTACTTTTCCTCATTTTGATTTCTAAATTTTTCGATTTTTAATGTGAAGGTTTTCAAAGTCGGTGCTGCCTTTTTACGTTAACGTTTGTATCATGTTGGCTTTTTTCTCCTCTTCTGACACGAAGAATTTAGTGTTCAACAAATTGTTCAACATTGTCCCACCATTTGTTGAACACTATGAACAAAATTCAAACTATTTAACTAATACAAATCAGCAAATTAATATTAATACCAGACCTCGAGCTTTTAATAAAGTACATACATATATCGGCGCTACTTGAACGTTATTTAAGAAATAGAATATTAAACCACATTTCTTCTTTTAACAACCATAATTATAATAATAACCACGGAACTTCTCTAACCACTTTAATTAAACAACTTAACTCTAACAATACTCCCTTCTCAATCTAATGGACTATTATAAAAAGAGTTAAGTCTTATACTCCAGGCTCTAAGTCATGTCGCCTCTGCACAACCGAAGCTATAACTATAATTATTCCCCTCAAAGTAACAATATAATAAATTCTAAAAATGAGCTGATCTCTTTCTGTAAACATAAGTCCAAATTTAATTATGGCAATTTTGAAATTTCATAGTTATTACTTTTACCCTTTATATAGATATAAAATATTTTTTCTTGAAGTTTATCGTTTTTCAACGTACTTCTTAATACTTTATAATTTTATAATCCTTTATTTTAATTCTTTATCTCTTCTTTGCACGGCCGGTTTTTTATCTGCATTTTCTGTTTTATTCTTTAAACTTTTCTATCAATCTAATATATCAATCTACCCACGCTTTCATATCTTGTATGTATATTTACTTAAACTTTACTATATGAATTTACTTACTTTTTTTTTCCTGAAATTGCAGATACCGGCCATCTTCTCACCTTAAATAATTTTTATTTTTTAATTTTTATTCTTATCTTATTTTATTTTATATTATATATTATATTTATATTTTATTATATTTTATTTTTTTATTAATTTATTTATTCTTTATTTTCTATTTATTTATTATATGTTTATTTATGTATTTTTATTTTCCTTTTAGTGTCATTTAACAACTCTAGCTTACATTTTTTAGTGATGACCTGTACAATTCAGTTGACCTATATTATTTTGCCCTATATATATATTTTCGCGCCTTTAACATTTCCTGTCTGGGTCATTTTAACTTTTGTTTCCCTTTATTTTATATTTTATATTTAACTTTATCATTTTTTCTCCTTTCTCCTTTCTCTTTCCAGATCTTTTTTATTTATAGTTATGTCTCGGAAGTAGAGTGAACAGCACATCTTATTTTTCTTTTATTAATATTATTTTTTTCCGTGTACACATTTTTGTGAATTATTCCATGGATTTCTGCCTTTGGATTATTATGGACCATTTTCTTCCAATTACGGGATTTCCTTGGATTTTACTTGTACAAATGGAAATTCTTTAAACTTTCTTGAAGTTTTACATTTGGATTTTACCGTCACTGGATTTTTTTATCTTCCACTAGACTATCCACTCATGTGTAATCACCTTTTTTTACCATATTCCCTCTGCTTAACTTATTTTGTTTTCAAGTAAGATCTTTGACTTACTTGTTGTTTCATCAAATACTTTTGCATGTAAAATCCGATCCCGCATTTTGCTAATTCCTACCCTCTGATGAGAAGGAGAGTATTTATTCGAAACTCCGCGGATTAAGGACTATCCATTTATCTAGTGTTTCCTTTTCAGATTAAATATGTTTTTAACTCATTTCAAAGTGTTTTACCATATTTTATTAACTGTTTGCCCATATATATATATATATATATATATATATATATATATATATATAGTACCCCAGCTTACAGCTTATTAGTGCTCCTGAACAAGCAAGTGCTTCAAGCCAAAATCTAAACCTTACTCTAAAGTTAAGAGTCTGCGCCTCTAGCACTGCGCCTTTCCCCAGCACCCAGGGCCCCGTGATATGACCTTAAACTATATCCGATCGTGAGGCATCAGCTTGCAGGCTCGGGGGAGTTATAGAGCCACCCTTTAACTAATTGCGTCCAGGTCGACTCTGATCCGGAATGGTAGTACCTGTTAGGGTCCCAACGTTGGGTTAATAGAAACAGACTTAAAAAAAAAGCAAATATACTCTATTAAAATACTGTTCTTCAAAATCACAGGATTCGGCATAAAATAATCTGAAAAGTGTTGATATGCCGTAATACAAAAACAACCAACCAATCAACCAACTCAGCAGCCGAATAATCTAAAATGAAACCTAGATGCCAACAAACTTACACATCTTTTCAGTGTGCCTGAAACCTTGAGTTAATTTTTACTTAATGGTCAGTGTACTACTTAGAACTCTCAGAGCAACAAGAAATATTTATCTGAAATAATTGATTTATCAGATGTTTCTTGTATAAGCGTTTGTTGATAATTAAATGTGAGACATAATAAGCATTGCGATGGTTTTATTGTAAACAATTCATTATACACGAATTGAGATGAGTGTTGGTGTTTGTAAAATGCCAACGCTTTTTCTTATCCCGTTGTCATTTATCAAGCCGTCGGCATTGTTATCGCCAAGTTGCAAACGGCAATATAGCAAGTGGCTGCTGCTGAACTTTAGCATTAAAACTTCCTTCTGTTTGTGTCGACGTAAGTGGCATTTGCTTGCCTGTCTTTTAGGTTCGTACATAAGAAGATAAGACGATCATTTTTAGATTTGACCTTTGAAATATTTGTTTGTCTTGGGTCCGTATTTGGTTATGAATATCGTTGAGGTGGACAGCACATGAAAAAGTAGGATAGCTTATTATCTTAGGTATGAAAATAATACATATATTGCACTGGATAATTACACTATCTCACAATTTTGATATACATGTAAAAATATATCTCCTGATTCTTAGAGGTGTACAAAATTCCGATATCGCAACCATGAAGGGAAAACTTAAATTCATGATTAAAAACGTTTTTAAAAATGTCAAAGGAGTAGAGAGAAGGGAAGAAAAAATGGAGAAGTCAGCTGACCGGTTTCGTCCTCTATTTCTCCAAGCTGTATTTAGGGGTTTGTTTAGGATGAAAGAAAAATCGAATGGGACTCAACAATATGTACAAACAAAATCACGTTGCGTTACGTTATGTATAGGGAAAAAAGAAAAAAAATTGGGGGGAAAGCGATTTAAATAAAGCAACGTTATATTACTCGAAGATCCCAGAGACTAACCACGCCCAAACCCAAGAGGCATTCCTTCTGTTTACAGAAATAAGGCTTTACTAATTGAATGTGAACAATCTCCAAGATCTTTAAAAACTCAGGATTGTAAAAGAGTTCAGTCTAAGGTTTGCTGCACATGACGGTTTCTTTCCCCAAAACAAACCCCTCGATAGAGTTTTAAGATATATCTGTATGTACATAGCAATATTTTAAATCATTCATTATACCATTACATTTACTACTACTACTACTACTACAACTACTACTACTACTACTACTACTAATAATAATAATAATAATAATAATAATAATAATAATAAGAAGAAGAAGAAGAACTATTCATATTTTTCTTTTTCTTCGGCTACTTCTTCTTTTTCTTTTTCTTCTGCATATTCTGCTCCTTGTTATTTCATTAACTTCTCAGTGTTGTGAGTGTGTGTGTTTTTTCCTCAAAATTAGGCGTTTACACAAAAGTAAGCGAGGATAGTCAAAGATTCAATTAAATGGAAAGCACCTGGCGTACTATGTATACTCAGCATAGCAGAACTGATTTCTAGAGTATTGTGATGTTGTATCTGATTCCCAAAGGGGTCATTTGTGTCATAAGGTCATCAGTAATTGTGCAAAGCGCACCTATTATTATTTTTTCCACAATCAAGCAATCTCAACCGTGAGTTTTGGATCGTTCTGTATTTTCTAATTCATGTGTGATGCTACTGTTTGGGAAAGCCACATCAATAATTTGGCATTTCTTGGTCGGTTTGTTCACAACTACAATATCCGGTTTCCGGGGAGTTATCTCTCGGTCACACTGGATCATGATATCCCAGAGAACCTTAACGTCCTCAATTTTTTACTTCCCTTTCTTGGTGATGTTGGTGTATGTTGTCCGTCAATTTGATTCAAAACTTTCGGTACAAACTGGCGATTTGTACAATATGATTCATGGCGACGTTTTTTGTTCTTTTTGAGCAAGTATAGAACACGCACTTGCAATGTGTGATATTGTTTCAAGAGATATTCTACACGACCTATTCCATTATTATTATTATTATTATTATTATTATTATTATTATTATTATTATTATTACTACTACTACTACTACTTGTAATGCTTTACACCAAGGCGACGGGAATTCTTTTTAGCCCTTCGTTATTTCTATTTCTTTTTCGGTCTTTAATTTTATTGGTCGAAAAGAAAGAACATCAAGACAAATAACACGGGTTACAATTTGGCGTTATTACAATAAGAGTAGTAACAGTAGTAGTAGTAGTAGTAGTAGTAGTAGCAGTAGTAGTAGTGTCCCCTCCTCGATCTATCGATCCACCTTGATCTCTCTCGACTACATGGCGTGATGCCAGTGGAATCCTACATTACAAGTATTAGGGAAGGGCGAAGTAAGTAACTTACAATTTTACAGTTCCAGTTTTTCAAAATACCATCTTCTGTATCGTTTGTTTTATCTCTGTTGCAGTTTTAATATTAGTGGTTTGCATTTCTTGCTCATGTGTATTACTATGAGAGACAAAAGAATGTGCAGACCTATTTTTTCTCAATTTAATTATTAATTTTGCTTTATTTTTAAGTTTCCCATCTTTCATCATTTGCTACTTGCTGTTCTGTTTATCTTCATCACCACATTTTACGAAAAAAGAGAAACAGAATTTAATTATTGTTAAAATATTTTTCTCTTTATGAGTGAGGCAAAAATCTATGCAGGTAACCTAAATTTATTACTAATGGTTAAAGGAAAGATGTTGACAGATAATGAGAAAGGTTAAATTGTTAAATTACTTGTTGGGAAGAAGTCTGCATTAGAAATTTCAAAAGATTTGAAGCGAAATCATCGAAGCGTGAAACGTTTCGTCATCGACGGCAACGATGAAAGAAAAAAAAAGCACAAAAGTGACAGACCAAACGTGACTTCGCCAGGAGATGTGAGAAAATAATCAAGAAGAGTTTGCTAGCAAACGCACACGGCACAAGAAAAGCTATTTTCGACCATGCAGGACTGTCTGGCATCTCTAAAAAGACGGTGTTCAATTTGGTGTTATTACCACAAGAGTAGTAATAGTAGTAGTAGTAGTAGTAGTAGTATACTTACTCGACACGTTATTATTATCATTATTGTTATTAATCACAATTCTTCTTTTAATATTATCATAATTAAAATTATGATTATGGTTATTAGCAATTTTATTATCTCTATTATTATTGGCTCACGCGGAGCTTTCACACAAGTCAACAAACGATCGGTTTGGAGACCTATGGTGTTCTCTGGAAGCTGAGTGACAACGAGTCTCCCTAGACGTCCAGCTCTCTCCACCTCCTTCGATAGCATTTGCAGATAAATCTGCGTCATCGCAACAGCCTCATACCATTGATTTCTCGCTGGTAGAGGTCATTGGTTTATACTGGAATTTGAGTGGCATTCAGCCTCCCCACGATCTCAGTTCTCTTCACGCTTGTCCAGCGGAGGTCTGGCTAGCGCTCTCTCCTCGGTCTTTCCATACTCCTTGACCCTTCTCGGCTCTTTGGTATCATTTTTCTATTGGGGGCGGTGATGAGAAATGGGGGATGCATGATGGTGGTGTAGAACTTGTTGATATGCAGCTTCGGCATTCTTCATTCCCTGTAACGATTCTTTGTTATATTGTCTTGTGTTATTCCCCGCATTCTAGGGTTTTCCTTAATATTTCAGCCGTTTTCTTTATCGTTAGGCGTTGTATTTTTGCAGTTATTCCTCTGGTTCCAATTTCTGCCATTCTTTTTTCGAAGTTCTTCAGAATTGTTCCTTATTATTATTATTATTATTATTATTATTATTATTATTATTATTATTATTATTATTATTATTATTATTAATAATAATAATAATAATAATAATATCATTATAATTACAATTATTATCATAATACTTATTTTTCCTATTATTCAAGGTTTTTTCATATTATTAACATTATTATTACTATTATCATAATCATTATTAATATTATCCTCATC
This sequence comes from Euprymna scolopes, assembly GCF_053919585.1. Classification (NCBI taxonomy): domain Eukaryota; kingdom Metazoa; phylum Mollusca; class Cephalopoda; order Sepiida; family Sepiolidae; genus Euprymna; species Euprymna scolopes. Next base: position 10,198,884 of record NC_136492.1, on the reverse strand, counting down.
ATTATTATCATTAGTAATATATAATAGTATTTTCATTATTTTTTATCATTATCATATTATTATGATTACAATAAGTGTTTATCATTAACAATTGTATTACTTCATACTTATTAAAATGTTTTTTTTTTATAATCTGTGCCATTGGACATTATGTAGTCATTGAAACTGTGCTATTATTATTACTATCATTATTTTAATACAAGCTGGACGATACAAGTTTTAACAGGGAACCATTTCACATGTAGTCGAATACGTTAACATAGGGGTATACCCCTCGATGATAATAGTCATGTTTTATTTTAAGAAGAAATGATCTTCTTAGAGAAATATCCCTTGATTTGCTGAGAATTATCTCCCCTGGTTGGTGGAATGTAAAATACTACCCTGTAAAAATTCTTATTCTTTTCTATAAGAAAAAATAACAATTTTTAGGATCAGATTTTTTTTTCGATACTTATCAGATGAATTTCGGTACAAAACATATCACAGAACACTGCCAAACATATAAATTACCTGTACGTGACAGTTTGTCTTCAAATTTCTCATACGCTTGAAAACTTGTAAGTTCCTTCCCTCGTCGTGTCTTCCATTATAATGATTGGTGTCAGTCATTAAAAAGTCCTCACCTGTGTCATATTAAGAGATTTCTTATTGACAGCAACAAGTAATGTTTCCTGAAGTCTTTCTACAACGCGTCTCTTCGGATTTCCTGTACTCTCTAACTTGTTAGATAACATTTACAAACACACTTGCATCCTGGCAACAGCTGCCTTCTATTAACTCCTCGTTGGCATTCGCCATCACTAAAATTTAGAAAGCAATATGCCTCTTCAATGCACTAATCCAATAGATGTCTGATTAGTCCGTCCTCTCCTCGATCTATCGATCCACCTCAATATCTCTCGACTATATGGTGTCATGCCAGTTGATTCCGACATTACAAGTATTCGCGAGGGGCGAAGTAGGTTACTTACAATTTAACAGTTTCAGTTTTTTCAAAATACCATCTTTTTTACCGTTTGTTGAAGTAAGTTACTTACAATTTTACAGTTCCAGTTTTTCAAAATACCATCTTCTGTATAGATTGTTTTATCTCTGTTGCAGTTTTTATATTAGTGGTTTGCATTTCTTGATCATCTGTCTTAGTTTTTGCATCAACGTGTGTTCCTTTATATTTCAGCCGTGTTCAATGGTATAATACATTTTCCCTTTTCAACCTTTTCCCTGTTTCCAATCCATATCTATTTCTTTGACCTAACCTATTTCCGGATTGTTTCTAATGTCCCTACAAATATTGGTGTTATCTTTACTTTCTTCATCTTCTATATCCAGTTCAGTTCTCTGATCAGTTCCGTGTATTTTCTTCGCTTCTCTGTCTCCTTCCTCTGATTCAATAGTCAAAATATACGACATGACATGCCTTTGCCTCTTGTTATTATTATGACATCTAATATGCTTGCTTGGATAGGCGTATATGCTTATACGTCCATGTTCTATAGGGTTTATAATTCTGTCTTCAGGTTTGTATTTGTATGTTTTTCTAGGTGCTCACCATGCCGCTATTTGCATAATTCCCGGGGCACTGCCTTGTCGTACTTAATCATCTCTTCTTATATTGTAAAAGGGTTAGTTTGTTGCATTCATTAATTACGTTGTGTACTTATTCCTCTATTAGTTTACAAAGTCATATTTAGTGTTATTTAGTGTCTCGGTGATCTTTTGTTTTAGAGTAAATGGTTTTAATCGCGATATATTGGACAGCTATTAGTAAGGGTACTCTTACTCCGTTTAGGTATTTGTTTATAACCATATCCTAGTGTTATCGTTAGTTTCTTCTTTCTTACACCCTTATGAATATTCTATGTAGACTTTTAACATCTCAATTATCTTTTCTTGATTTATCCCCTGCATCTTTATTATTTGTTTCATTTTTTTAGTGTACTCTTGATGTGCACATTGACCTTTAAGTGTTCTGCGTTACGTATTTTTAATATTTTTATGTCATTCACACAGTTTTTTTTTATAAAAACAGGTCCTGTTTCCCCGTCTTTACTTTTCACATAAAGTCGGTCAGAATCAACTTTTGGGTGTAGTGCACTGCCCATAGTTATAGGTTTGCCTTGTTTTCTAGTCAAGAGGTCTCTATTCATCTTTGCTCAAACCTATAGACGGTCAAGAGATTGTTCCTAGTAATATTCTTCAGATTTGTATAGCTCGTGCTGCATAATCACGCTGGCAAACTGGTTCCCACCTGACCACAGAAGTAAAACAACGTTGAACCTGGTCAGTACTAAATGGGTGGCCATTTTTTACTTCCAGGTATTGTATGTGCTCTCTGCTTGTCTCGGCATTGTTTCCAGTCGTCCTCGACTTCTGCTTGCCACTGAACTCAAGCAGTACAGATTAAGGAGAGGCATTGTTTAGAGTTTCGAAATCCTTGTCTTACAATTACACGCGCAGCTGACTCTATGGAGGTATTCCTTGTTTTTCGAGACTGAACGAAAGCTTCATATGGCTTTCAAACGTTTCCTTGTCCTTTTGAAATAATATGTTTATAATTTATTCTACCATATACTTAAGTTTATAATGTGTTCGTCATTTTCTTTGATATTTCGTTCTAATTTATCTAATCCGTTATTGTTTCTTTGATGGTACGTGCTTCCAGATATTCCAAATACTTGTGCCATTTTCGCATAGTTTCCGCATATTTGCTGGGATGCGTACTCTTATACATATTAACTGCACATTTTCTTCCCCGAAAACAGCCAATTTGCCCTTGGACATAAAGGGCTATATTTGCGATCGTGTCCAGCAGCGGACTGAGGGAAAGTAGCAACAGCTATCTGTTCACGTTTCATTTAAACTTCTCTGCTTATGTACGGCCATGGTGGGCAGATTGCTGAACCATCTTTCACTTGGTGCTTGTATCACTGTTACAAGGACAGGATGTCTCCTTTTCATGTAAATAAGAAAAATATTAAATAAGTGGAAATGAGATTAGGATAAGCTTAGAATCGAATCGTGTAGGCAAAGTAAAGGAATAGATTGTGAGAAATTCAGCCTATTGTAAATTCTGAATATTAAATATGTCGGTAAAAGAATGAACAATGAAAATTTTCAAATAGATTAGGTTTAAAAATAGGTTAGGAGAGGAGTCTATTGTTTGCAGAAGTGTGTTTTAGACAAGCATGCCTAGCCATGTGAAATTAGTCACGTTTGAAAAACACACTCCTGACGTCATAGACAAATGATATTTCTACATATAGTTCTATGAGTCAGTCAGTCAGTATGTGAGTCAGTCAGTCAGAGAGAGAGAGAGAAAGAGAGAGAGAGACAGAGAGAGAGAGAGTTGAGAGTAAGTCAGTGGGCAGGCAGTGGTCAGCTGACCCTTTGGAAGCGAAGGGTAGAAGATTAACCATGTAGATACAAGGTAATGTCTGACGTCATCGACCGGTCGATCCGATAAATAAAGAGGTCATCATCATGTTTTGTACGTGTTGTCTCGTGACGTCATTCAGTTACAACAAAAAAGGTAATGCGTTTATCATCAATTATAAAAAACTTAAGTGTTATGTTGCCCATCTCCTCTATCACAAGAAATGTCTCCCCTTCTCCAAGATGTGTGATAAGAACTGATATATATATAAATGTCTTCTCTCTCTCATCATCAGTATCGTTTTAAGAATTGTCCCAATATGAATCCCGCGTCATATCCAATATGAGTCATCTGCACTAAGTGAAAGATCCTTATGGAATATTGAGATAACCTGCCCCACTACAGGGAAATAAAAAACAAAGAGGAGAATATAGCAACCCGATTAAAAAAGTTTTTGTTTCAATGATCTATTGCTCTTTCCGATTTTCAGTATCCATTTTTCTTCCGCATTTTACGGACATTTTTTACATAGGCATTATCAGTTATCAATGCCCAGAGACCACTCGAGGATAAGGGTTAAGAGTGTACAGTAGAAAGCTGAATAATATAGTAATTGTTAGTAATGGAAATTCGGTAACTTTGTTAACTAAGTGGAACGCCTCATCAAGAACTTGTTTACATTGGACTTGAAGACGATCAGGTTGTAGTCAGCTGGAAAGCATAAAAACGGAACAGAGTTCTACAGGCGTGCAGTTCTAAGAAATAAACTTTTTCATGGATTCTATGTGTAGGTATAGGCACGGATAAAGGGTAAGGGGAATTATTGATAGTGTTTTCAGCTAGACGAGGGTTTCTTCTGAAAGTTTGGCGAGGGGGGGACCATATTGTTGCTCAGTCGAGCACTTGCCATGAAAATTACCATAAAGCAGAGACAAACTCGCAACAACCCTTCTGTAAGATAGAGGTGACAGAGAAGAGAAAATAACATCTCCTTCGGTGCTAAACGCCTCTGACTATAATTAAGACATTCACGGATAGTTGCTACGTTTTTTTGTTGACAGTTGTATTCATATTCATTGCACTTAAAATCATAAAGATTTCAGCACAGAATATTTTCTTCATTTATATTGTTTCTATTGTTATTTGTTTCGTGTTTCCGGGTTTCTTTTACATTTAAGTAACATTAAGATCAAGCTATCTTCAAGAGTCCGAACCCTTCCCTTTATCTGAATACATCACATAAAATTGTAACGTTATCCAACGCATAGCAGCATTATCGCAAAGCAGACAAAGAATAGGAAAGGAATTCAACTCCTTTGTTAAGTGTTGAGACATTATGTTGAACAGAGTGCAGTCTCCATAATGAGTGTGAAGTAATTTCCAGTAACAAAGATGGCGGTGAAGAATTAAATGCGGTTCGTGACATAGCCAAAATTCGACAATTTTAATAGTAACTTTGAAACATTTTCATTGGCTGATTACCACAACCAGTGGTTATAAAAATGATTGGCGAAATCATTAGTGTCATATCTCCATTACTCGTCTGATGGGGAAGGTCTCCTAGCGGCTTCGGCTGCATGGAGACAGGGTAGTACAAGTCAAGGATTCGTCACTTGACACTCAGCCCAACAGGTGAGGGGCCGGGAACCGGCCCAGCACCTGTTGGACTGGGGCTTTCCGGTGGGGTAAGTTTATTGCTTGCTGCCAGAGACGCCCCTACCGGGGATACCGACGGGCTTACTCAGGCAATTTTTTTAATTGCAAGAGTGCTCCTCCTTTAGGGGAGCCTGCGGTGTTCCTCGTTTTCGGCCTTGTGCCACATAATGCTGATGTGGACTGCATTTAAATATATATCCCCATTACTCGTGATGGGGAAGGTCTCTTCGCGGCTTCGGCTGCAGGGAGACAGGGTAGTAGTACTTGTCAAGGATTCGTCACTTGACACTAAGCCTAACAGGTTAAGGGTCGGGAACCCGCCCATTACCTTTTGGGCTGAGGTACGGCGACTGGGTAATACCTAGGAGGTCCACCCTCCCAGGCCTTATCACTGGGCTTTCCGGTGGATTAAGTTTATCGCTTACTGCCAGAGACGCTCCTACCGAGGAATGCCGACAGGGTTACTCAGGCAATTTTTACAATTGCAGGAGTGTCCCTCCTTTAGGGGAGCCTGCTGGTTTCCCACCTTCCGGCCTTAAGCCACATTTTTCTGAAGTGGGCAGCAAATAAATCTCTACACCCATTAGGAGTGAAAAACATTTTACATCATTTTCCCGTTGAAAAAACGATATTTATTTTCTCATTCTCCCGACTCGCGTGACTTTTTTGCGGTTGTGATGTCAACCACGTTTCTAACGTTCTCTCGAACGTCATCCACGTGATCGTTTTCTCTTACGTGTTCTTTCTCCTTTTTATAGTGTGTTTTTCTTCTCGCCAGGTAGGTTATGCATATCGGTCTTAACAGTTTAACACATTTTAGGTTTTTTTCTCTATCCTTACTGCTAAAAAATAAGTCAAGCATTGTTGTTATATTTGGGCTGGTGTATTTTATCAACGCCGTGATGTTGCTTGTCTCATTCTTTTTTATAAATATTGTTATGGACATTTCTGGTCTATTCCCAGCTCCTTGTAGTAAGGCTATTTGACTTTAATCCAGTGACTGCCATCAATTTTCTACTGTGATATCTAATTATAATGCATTTTCCTTTTTCAATAACTCCTTTCCAAAAACTGCAGGATTTGTGAACTCTCTCTCTCTCTATTGACTGTTTCTCCAACTTTTCACCTTGATATTTGCGATAACCACTTTTCGTTTGTATCGGCCCTTACATAAAGTGACTTCACGCCTTGTCTCGGGCGATTTCACGGCATATGTATTGACATTTATATGAATAATTAAGTGAAAAAAGTCGATGCTGACCCCTTACAATGTATTCCCAAAAGTACGTGTACATGCATAATTCTTAATAGCACGTATTTCGTAGCGCAAAAGCGTACATTTAATAAGAATTGTGCATGCATACAAAGGAATAAATTGTAAAACGGTCAACATCTTTAAATTTGGTATATGGGCTTTTGTCATTTATTTGTTATGAGCACTGTAATTGCATTGGGTTTCATCAATTAAAAGGACTAGTGTAGATAAAAGGTGAACTATAATTAGGAAAACATATTTCGACACATACATATATATGTAAAAAATGTAATATATATATATATATATATATATATATATACGAGCAGAGAGATAGACAGACAAAAATGCACACAGACAGAGATAGAATAGTTAATGGTTTAAATATATATATATATATATATATATATATATATATATATATATATATATATATATATATATATATATATATATATATGGCATTAATTTTTATAGTTCAGGTTTTTAATAAGAGTGGAATAGCGTTCCCTCGAAAGTCGTAACGTGAAGCGATCATCTATCATAATTTAGCTTGGAATCATCTGTTTATTGCGTGATTGATCACAATAGCGTTGACGAAACCTAAAAATAGAGTTCGGATTTCTGAATCTATGCCCGTTGCTATTTTCTCCCGCTTATCACGTTACACGATTTCCACAAATTTACGTAGCAGCGACGGGAAATATACTTTGATCGTTTAACTCACTCACACACACACACACACCCACATATATATATATATGCACACACACACACACACACACACACACATATATATATATATATATATATATATATATATATATATATATTGATTGATTGATTGATTGATTGATTGATTGTACGTGCATCCGACTAGCAACCATTATACAAATATGGGAATTTAATGTTATGATCAAACGAAGGGGGTCTCATCTACTTTAGCGCATGATGGTAGAAAAGATACATGAATATAAATGAAATTTGGGAAAAATTTAAATAATTTAGAATCAACGGGTGAGTTGGGCAGACCAAATTAACACTTTCTCTCCACATTATACAAATATGGGAATTTAATGTTATGATCAAACGAAGGGGGTCTCATCTACTTTAGCGCATGATGGTAGAAAAGATACATGAATATAAATGAAATTTGGGAAAAATTTAAATAATTTAGAATCAACGGGTGAGTTGGGCAGACCAAATTAACACTTTCTCTCCACATGTCTATGTTTTCTGTAATCGTAGAAAGATCTTCAAGTTGTAAGCCAGTTTGTCTCTCGTACCTTTATGTTGTGTGTTATCTTAACTATGTATATTTTAACTGGTGTATTTAACAGAGCATAGACAATACAACGAAATATTAGCGACGTACATATCCCGGACCACCTCGCTTAGAAACAAAATCACACCCTTCAGTGTTTAAGTCCCTAAATGCCAGAAAGCTTTATAATATATTAGTTTCTTCCCTAGAACATCTAGACTTTGGAATTCCCTTCCTGCTACCCGCTTCCCTGGAGGTACTTACATGCAAAATTTTAAACGTAATGTAAAATAAAATCGTGTTAATCTTTCCTAGGCATGGTTATAAATAGTAGCTGTTTACGTTCAAGTGGCTATATACTTTGTTACTAGTTAACGTGAATAACATTTTTTTAAATATTTAAAGTCACATAGTATTCGCGATCCAAATAAGATCTTCACGGTATGACTAACCCATACCGGATTATACGAAAAAGTTTGTACCTTTTTAAGTGATGTAATCTCAGTGCCTCAGGGAGATTTGTCGATCATCCTTGGGGAAGCTGGAAACTGTTGTAACAAATACGTTTTCAAGACGGGAACCAAAAACGAATGCGGGTTAATATTTATTTTTATTCACTTCCAGGAATTTCTTCACAAAAAGAACTAGAGTGGACGACTATTCCTGGCTTGTGGTTTCTCTACATCAATATGAAAACCGTCGCCACCTTGTGAGGAGATATGTTTAACCAATCTTGTTTCCTTGGCGTTTCGAATCCAACTCACTAAAATTAAATTATTCAAACCGGAACACTTGACACATCAGACCATGGCCCTGTTTACATACCTTCCTATGTAACTCTACAGTCACCCTTTTTGCAGCTGCAATGCTCGCGTATCTTATCGTTTCCTATCATTCAACTCTTTACTACGCTTGATAAATAAACAATTAGATAGACTGACAGATATATAGATAAACGATAACTGAATAAATGTTTTCTACCCGGCATTGCCCGTCGATTACATAATACAGTGTCTTCTGGCAATAATTTTGTGTACGTCTTCAGAGGTCTTTCTCGTGGATGAAACGATAAAATTGTTGCCCTAGAACAGATGATATGATTCCATTTCCGTTTGATTGAAGCCAGTTATCTTTTTTGTTGCAGACTATCTACTAATTCGTTAGTTTTGTATAAATTCCTAGACCGATAAGAGCGTTCTATAATGTCTGAAAGTGGCACAATGTTTAAAAGCGAGGTCGAAGATTTGCCGCTGTATGACTCATGCTCTTTCCCGATCCAAGTTATGAGAACAGAACGATTTACAGCACCCTCAAAATGCATTGCCGGATTACCACGAATAACAGGGACATGCCTAAAGTGATGAACACAATATTTCCCGTCATGGTTATTGTCTTTGGTGTAGTTTAAAGCGAGCCCCACATCATGCCACCTCACATCTTCGAAGTCGGTATAAAAATCAACAACGAAATGTAACGGGAAATGATGAAAAGAGTATTGACCCCCTGTTGTAATCAGGTGGGCGCTGGAATATCCTGGGTGTGGCAGCAGAACTCTACACCGGTCCACATGTCCAAAGAGACCCAGGCTTGGTTTCAGAAGGACTGCTGCGACTTTGTACCCTTCTCTCAATGGTCTGTCTCCTTCAACGACCTGACTCCGCTGGACTACTTCGTGTCATCATACGCCTGGAACATCACCAACCTGACCTTCCACAACATCAAAGCCAGCCAGATCGCCGCCATCCGCCTAGTATTCGCAGAGTCCATTTAGGAGCTGGTGGAAAAGGCATACGCCCACTTTCGGACCTGTATCGAGACGGTGATTGAGGCCGAAGGCAGCAACGTTTAATAGATGTCAGCTCTACTACATAACCAATTTACCTGAACTGATATTATTAACACAATTTTAAAAAATAAAGGTAGCGTTGTTCTCTACAGGGCGACAATCTTATCGTTCCACCCTGTACTTTCACGGTTCATTGTTTAGGACCCACATTACTACATCACTGCTTCTGTAGCAATGTCCGACATATCGTATTCTTCGTTCTCTTATTACTGAAGAGATTCTAGACAGTGGACTATAAAGATGGATCTGATGCTAATCTCTCGCTCCTAGACAAGGTTCAAAAGAGAGTCGCCAATCTGATAGGCACTGAACTGGCATGTAAGCTTCAGCTTCTGTCCCATCGACGAAACGTTGCATCCCTCTGCCTGTTCTAAATGTATTGCAATGGTGACTGCTCTGACGAACTGCAGACACTTGTGCCCTCACGACGTAGACACCCTCGACAAACCCGACACGCAGCTAAATCCCACCCCACACAGTAGATACCCCTAGATGTAGAAGATCTTTCTACTCCAGTAGTTTCTTCCCCAGAACCGCTAGATTTTGGAATTCCATTCCAGGTCCCTGCTTCCCCAACTGTACTGACATGCAGAAGTTCAAGTGTAACGTGAACTGACATCTTGCTGCCCGAACCCCAACATAGTGCCCCAGTAGCTGCTGCCTCTGATAGTAGCCCCCTACACCACAGCGGCAATGTTCCTTGTTTGGGGTGAAAATCAAATTAAACAAAAAAAAAGTTTAACACTGTCCGGTGCATTCCTGGGAAAGTTCCATCTTACTTTTTTTTTTGCCATAAATCAGCATATCTCCACTCTAAAAAAAATGTTTTTCTTGATCTGTTCAGAGAAGGCAGATTTTTCAAGGAATGCTTGATAATTAATTTTATACAATTTTAATATTGACACAGATTATTCCTTTTTGCGCTCATTTGTTATTTCAAGTATATTTATGCTAGTAATGTAAAAACCTTGCGTTCTGGTGGCGATGAAGTCGCTGAAGGCGTTTTTGATATCGCTTAGGTGTTTGAAGCATTTCTCACACAGAAAGTTGTCGAGATACTTGTAAAAGTGGTAGTCTATAGGTTAAAGTCCTTGGGTGTGTGGCGGATGAGGCAGAGTATCGTAGTCCAATTCACTCAATTTTTGTGGGGTCGGGTTAGAAATATGCAGTCGGGCATTGTCGTTGACTAGAATTAGGCCTTTTCTGATGACTAATGCTAGGTGTTCTTATATAAGTTTCTGATGCCGTAATATTTTCGCTTGCATTCAAAAAACTATAATGGATTAAATTGGTCGTAGTCTACCAAACCGTAAGCATGACCATCTTTTCGTGCAACTCTGGTTCCGAAATATGTCGTTGAGTTTTGTCGGCGTCTTGCCGCTGATATGAGCGTCGCCGGTTGTCGTAAAGCACCCACTTTTTATCGCACGTCACATTCCGGTGGAGAAACTGATAGTTTTTGTTGAGTAAAAGTGGAGAGATTGCACTACATAAACACGTTTATTTTGATTGTCGTTCATTTTTTAAGAACCCATTTATCGAGGGTTTTTTTGTGTTTCTAATCGCTCCCAAGTTGTTGGAAATCGTCTACGTTACACCTAATTCAGAAGCAAATTCTCGAACAGTTGTGCGTGGATTGTCCTCGACTAAGGTTTTAATTCATCGTTGTTATCATCTGGTGGCCGACCACTACGCTCAACATCTTCGCTTTGTTGATATCGCGGACTGTTTTAGCAACTTTTTCTCCTAGCTTGAATTAAAATGGGAAAATTGTACGAACATACTAAATGTTCTGGAATGAAGACACATTGTTTTAAAACTATCGTAATTTAACATATTAGATTAGATAGAGCGAAAAGCGTTTATTAAAAATGATATCTAAAGTAAAGGTATTATAATGGAAACTTATTTGAAAATACATCATCTGAAATCAAAATTATAAATCTCGCAAGAACATACTTGTCAAAATAATATAGTAATAGTTTTTGTTAATATTATTATTAATAGTAATAATGGTTGTAGTAGTAGTAGTAGTCGTCGTCGTAGTAGTAGTGTAGAATGCATTCGTAAAATTAATGTAATACGAGTGACCTTACGTGAGATTGCCTCACTTAGAATTACTATAAGAGGAAATGAGAGGGAAAGGGAGAGGTAAGAGGAAGAGACAAAGAGAGAAACAAAGAAAGGCAGCTAAATTTAGAGAAAAAGCTACAATGGTATTGTTTTCTTATCAAGTAGTTTTGTCTCCTTTAAGCAAGCTTGGTTTTAATTTCCATATCGATCAGTTTTTCCGTACTTTAATTTTCCCCTTCAAGTTCCTGTGCATTATTCTCTTCGGTTAATTAAAGGTTGCTAAAATCATATCAAGTATACGGCTCCATTATTGATTCTTTTCTTAAATTTTATACCATATAATTAAGCGCCGAAGAATCTACTTATGTGTTCTCTTATAAATATATGTTAATAATGCAAAGGTTGCCATTTTAGAATTCTCGAGTGGACTTGATTGTGTAGTCTTCCAACTTTCGTTGTGTCGAAATCGTCATTCTTCTTTGAGCGTAGTGCATAGTTGTCTATCTGAATGTTACCTCTATTATCTGCTTATGCAGATTTGTGTTCCTATATCTTCTTTGTTTCTATAAGGAGGTGAAAGTAGTCAAGCGGTTAACAGATCAGACTGAGAACGCATGTTCCAAGATCGAATGCAGTTAATTTCCCCAAAATCACTTTCATTTTGGATGTTGGAAATCATATTGTCATTCCCCCGTCGTCGGTAGCAACCCATCAAAGAAGACGGTTGTATAGCTCAGTTGTCTATCTGTATCCCCGCGAATGACTGTACATTTCAACTGGGGAGTGGCAGTCCCTAGCTAGTGGAGCTGCATAGCCTGGACATGGTGATGGTGATAATAGGATAGCCGTTACCCGTTCATCAATTCCCCATCTCTCCACGAAGCTAAAGGGTCTAAAGACGAGTCGATACAGCGTAGCTGTAACTGCATTGAAGTAGTTGCCGGTGATGACAATATAAAGCCAATCCGCCTTAAGGTCTCCATCTACGAATTTTCCGTCGTTTTACTCCCTTAACCTTTCAACTAAAGGCATAATCCTGTAATGCAGCCGAAGTTTTGATTCAGAATTACATTGTCCTATATGAGCTACTATATAAGGTTAATTAACCTGAAGTGACTGATTTTAAGGCGCAAGTGAATCGTGTTTGCTTCGACTTTAATTTGTGTATAAAAAAATGTTTGCCGGGTTAAGCTACACGGGAAGGCAAACCAATATCATTCTAGAAATAATTCTGACTACAAAAATATTAGAGAAACAAATGTCAGTAATTAAATCTTCGGATTAATACGATATAATGATTTATAAATGCAAATTTCAGTTTCCGTCGTGAACTGATCGGATTAACCTTTCGATTTAGAATGTTCAATCATGTTTTTTTTTATTTTTTATTTTTTTTTTACACAGAGATCACCACTTATCAAGGCCCGGAAGCCACTCAGGGATAAGGGTTATTGCAAGTACATTACGTTAGTGAGGAGATTTGATGAAGTGTTTACTTAAGGGGGCGGTTCATTAGGAATTTGTTAACATTAGACTTGAAGACATCCAAGTTGTAGTCCGGAGGGAAGCAGGCGGACGGAACAGAGTTCCACAGGCGTGCAGTTCTAAGAAAGAAGCTTTGTTCATGAAATCCGCGTTTTGATTTAGGCACAGATATAGAGTGGGGGAAATTTTTCACAGTGGATTCAGCTAGACGGGTGTTTTTCGTGAAAGATTGGCGAGGGGGGACCAGGGATTGGAGTTCAGACGAGCACCTGCCATGAAAATAACGTTGGACATTTGTTCATTTTCGTTAGTTAAATTTCTCAGCAAAACTAGTTATCAAAGATTGTCTCTCTTTAATACTAACTTATGCCATGCATTTCTCCAATATTTCAATTTCTTTCTCAACATAGTCTTTAAAGCTTTCGTTAATTCTTCTACGTTTTCCCCCTTTTACTAAAAACCGATTAGTCATTTATTATTGGGTGGAGTTCGTTGTATGTAGTTTTCTGATCATTTCATACAAGTCTCGGACTTTTACTGCCCTATTTATGAACGGCGCGAAATTGTGACTTTAATTTAAAAGAAAATTTGTGTGTGCATGTGTTTATAGGTTTGTTCCTTATGGTCACGGAAACGGATACGTAAATTTTTAGAAAATTTCTCACAAAAGGTATTGAAGGTGCTTTTGCGTGTTCTTATGTAGTTTTTATATCGGAATGCGTCTGATAAGTATGGAACAATCGATAATCTTAAAAATCCGATCAAAAAAGGAAGTCTGATTTTGATCGATGTTAACACTTTTATACAACTTAACAACAAAATTTCATTTGATAGGTTTTATCAGCGCATAAGCAAAAATCTTATACACCGTGTCCAAAAAGTCATTAAAGGGTTAAAAATCTTTGTTAAGTAACCATTTTTAATTATATTTTCCTTATTGCAGATAGTGTACAGATAATATTTGAAAAATTAATTATATATGAGAATAACATTGAACAATGAACGCAAGCTGTAGAATTGTTTCACCAAAATCAGGGAGCAATTATTTTGACTCAAAGAGTTTATCGATGCCATCTTCAAATGGCCACTACGTTCCCCAGACCTAAATACCCCAACTTTTACTTGTGGGGATATCTTAAAGAAAGAGTCTGCGTTAACAAACACAGTACCTTGCTAGAATTGAAGGAAAACATCAGGAACGAAATAAGGGAATTAAATCACTATCCAGTTATTCTGCAATCTGTCATGAATAATGTTTTGGAAAGAGCATAAATATGCGAAGCTGAAAATGGGTAACATTTGAAAGACATTATTTTTCATAAATAACGATTGTTTGAATTTCGTTTTCATTTAAAAAAAATAGTTAATGTCTTACTCAGATAGTGTTAAATTTACAGAAAGATATCAAATTAAAAAAAAAATCTATTTAGGGTAAAACCCTTTTAGTGACTTTTTGGACATATTGTAAAATTAACTGTGGATTCTTTTATAAAACAGGGGCGCGTTCGAAAATAATTTTCTTTTTGGAGTACATATTAACCATCAAACTTGACTTTTATACTTTTAACTCATTCTAGTGATTATGTAAAATAATATCATAAAATCGAGAAGTTATTCTTTCATAAAACAGGCGCATTCAAAAGGAGCTGATTAAAGAACAGCTGAATTATGGTATCTGACATTTACATTTATAACTTAAAGTGATACGGTTATTTGCATATAATTTTATGAAATCAACAGTAGATTCTCTACAGTGCAAAATAGAATGCGATGTATCGAAGATTATGTCACTGCATGGGGCAAGGGTGCTCGAGGTACACTGCGTTTGATGTCCTAACTATATCAGCCAATCTATCGATTTCCTCATTTAACCCCGGGCAATTTCGGGTCTCCCTGCTAGTATATTACTAAGAATAACGTTCAAATAATTCCCTTTGTTTGAAATCCAATTGCTAATTTAGTTTGTAAGAGTCTTTTTTTATATATTTTCTTTAATTAGCTGCGAACCATTTTTATGGCGGCAAATGCTAAAACGCATAAAAGCAATTTATTGGTTAATTTAACGACTTACGGGATTTGGATGTTGTTCTATTCTTCATCAGGCATAGTTTAAGGAAATTATATTTCTAGTAACAATCACCTAGTATTTTTATGATCATATCTTTATTGTATGAATTATTCGATCGAGTGTTACATTCTTAGATACATTTCGACAACTTTTTCGGCCCATAGAGCCAACGACACTCTTCCATTTCAACTTGTCAACATGCTAGTCTTTTTTGCAAAACTCGGAAATATATACGGAATTACAAACGCCTTTATTTAAACGAGGTAGATTGTTACTAAGAATTAACTGTTAGTTTATTATATGTTGTGGCAACAGTCTTTAATAATTACGAATGTTGGCTTCGTTAGCTTCAGTGTAAATAAGAGCCAAGGGGGATAACTTTAATATATGCTATTTCGAGAATATAATTACGAATAAATACTTTTACTCGGGCATTAATGACGAAACAAAACAGATGCGAAACAGAGAAATTGAAATGAAATGGGTAGAAAAAAAAAAGATGTGGTAGGCACCCCCGTCTAGTGATGGCGTCAAAATAAAAAAATACCCTTCATATCCATGGTGAAGCATCGAGTATTCAATTACCGACAAAATTTTAATTACACTACAAACTCGTTTAGTGAGTTCAATCTCGGCTGCGCTAGATGGATAGATGGATGGGTTCGAATCAATCCATTAAACTCTTCTCGTTGGCTATTTTTGTACCGTAAAATTAATAAATAATAACTCTTTAAATCAAGTGGCTTCATGCATTGTCGGGGGCAATTCTTATAAGGGAATTAAGATTTGGTTGTGCCAAAGCAAGAGAAAAAGAAAACTTATCACGAAAATTCCACAATAACTTTCTTTGAATGACAATTTTTTTTCAATACGCTAAAATATATGTTCACAAACGAAAAAAACTGCAATACAAGGAAAAAATAAAACAATCAATGTTTTCAGCTTTCTTTTTAAATACTATATCGACTGTTTATATTCACTCCTTGTTGGCTCCAACAACCTACAGGAAAAGTTGAATATAAATATTTTCTTAGAAAAAAACTGAATAAACGATCGAATTTAATTGTTGTTTTGTGGTTTTATTAATTTATATTCGTTTTATATAATTCTTTGTATTTATATGTTTTTGCGATTTAGAAAAAAAAAACAGACTTCAATAATCAATAAATAAAAACATATTGTAGTTTAAAAGCTTTTAGTTATGTTTTTCATTATATTAAATTATTGAGTTGGCAGGATATTTCGTTCCCGGTAAAAAGTAAAATATACTGATGATTTTTTGTTTTCCTTGTCTGAAGAATTATTTTTTTTAAATCAACATTTTTTTTTCTGATTCAGACATTGAAAAAAACCCAAACAGTATGACACAAATGAAAATAATTGTTCTTTAAATGCTAAACAAATACAGTATCTCTTTTTGTTAGGTTTTCTCATAATCGTTGAAGAGACATTGCGAGTCAATCTCTGCACTTTACTATACTTTTATGGTAAGTACTTTTTTTTTACAAGGTGGTCACCACTTATCAACGCCCGGAAGCCACTTAGAGATGAGGGTTATTGTAAGTACAGTACGTTAGTGTGGATATTTAGACTGCCTACTTAAGGGGGCGGCTCATCAGGAATTTGTTTACGTTGGACTTGAAGACATCCAAGTTGTAGTATGGAGGGAAGCAGGAAGACGAAACAGAGTTCCACAGGCGTGCAGTTCGAAGAAAGAAGCTTTGTTCATGGAATCTACGTTTTGATTTAGGTATAGATAAAGAGTGGGGAAAGTTTTTGACAGTGGATTTAGCTAGACGGGTGTTTTTGTAAAAGATAGGCGAGTGGAGACCAGAGATTGGTAAGTACTCGGTTGAGCTCTCATCTAGGGCCCCACCCATAAAAACCAAAAGGGAATTTCATGGACAGGTTTTCTTTCCCAGAACTGGTACGGAATATTATGGTCCTTTTCGAATTTAATATGAATCAATCTCTATTAAGTCGTCTTCTGTAATAATGTATGCCACACCAATGTTCCACCATAAAATATCATGTTTCTCCTTCTCTACACAACACTTAACCTTATACTAAGGAAGCCCCCTGACCGCGATAAGAGCGTAGCTGCCATTAAAAAATATTTAATGTTGTTG
This sequence comes from Euprymna scolopes, assembly GCF_053919585.1. Lineage (NCBI taxonomy): Eukaryota > Metazoa > Mollusca > Cephalopoda > Sepiida > Sepiolidae > Euprymna > Euprymna scolopes. The sequence goes on along the minus strand of NC_136492.1, from coordinate 10,181,732 downwards.
ACTTCATGGTGTACTGGAATTAATTTAACTTATTAGAAAACAACACACTCACTAAAGGAAAACTTGTTTTGTTTCTATCCGTAGTGAGTCACTACAGGATGGACCAAAAAATTGTCGCACTAGATGAAAACCGGTTTTCTTTTTATGTTGTAAACCATCTACTAGTTGTCCAGTTGTGTACAAATCCCAAGAGGCATAGGAGCATTCTATCATGTCTGAAAATGACACAATGTTTAACGAGCTAATCATTCTCTCTATAGATCCAAGTTATAAAAACAGGACCATTGCTAGCACCCTCAAAATGCAAATCCGGAGAGTTAAATCCTTCGGGGCACAGCTCAACGCGTCGGACGACCCATGATTAAGGTCTTTGATGTGGTTTCTAATGAGGGCCACGTGATGCTACCTCACATCTTCGAAGTCAGCTTGAAAGTCAATACGAAAGTGTATGCGGATGTGCTGTGTAGGGTAGTTATCCTCCGGTACACTCAGGTGGCCGCTGGCAAATAAATCTAAAGAGATCAAAGCTGAATCCGCTGGACTACTTCGTTTTGTTATGCGTCAAGAACATCACCAACATGACCTACCACAACACGAGTTTGGTCCCCGCTATCTGTGAAATATCTTCGCTTATCCAAAGTTTTGTTTTCTAAATTTTCTACTCGTATTGGACGCTAATGTGACTGTTAATATCGCAGTACTAACTCTTGCATATATTTTATACTAGCGGGGGTACCCGGCGTTGCCCGAGTGTTTGTTTCCGGGACGGGGAGTTTTAAAAAATGTTATGGTAGGTAAGTAGGAAGGATCAAAGCCGGAGTCATGAGTAAAAGTCGGAAAATAAAGTGTAAAAAAAACAAAAAACAAAAAAAAAAAAACATCTGCAACGTTAACAGTTCGGCCACCAAGAAAAGTCCATTCCAGTTGTTTAGGAAAAAAAAAAAAAAAAAAAACACTATGGTAGGTCGGCGCGAACGTGAAAATATAATGTGAATTACCCAGCACCCTAACCACTACGCCACAGTGCTCTGCAGCTTAGTTTAGTGATTTTAAATAACTTGACATGATAGAACTACGAAGCCAAACCGGTGTTCTCTTCTCAACTGTTCCTTGTGAACGATCTCCAAATGGTGTTAAGTGGTGGCAGGGGGAGGAGGAATTTTTAAGAGAGAAAATATTTTACCACTTCCATTGATCTTAACCGGTTTTGGCCGTGACTTCTCAGCAGAAAAAGTATAGAAATCTAAGATTATTGAGGAATTTGAGAACTAATAAGCCTATAACAAACCTCAGATATTGTTCTGCCGTTTGTGCATAATGTATTTGCATGAAATATCTTGATTTTTAATCCTATTAAGGTCAAAATCCGACAGGAAAAAATGAGTTCATTTTATTTATATATATATATATATATATATATATATATATATATATATATATATAATAATAATAATAATAATAATAATAAAATAAATAAATAAATATAAATATAATATAATAATAATAAATAAAATAAAATAATATATATATATATATATATATATATATATATATAGAATAGAAGAAGAAGGAGATATAGAAAGATAGAATAATAGAAAGAAAGAAGAAGATTAGCGTATTGTATTACCTGTGTACCATTTAGATAAGTAAGGTTTTGATGCATTAAACAGTATTATATTTTGCACAAAATATTAAGTGTAATTTACTTTATATAAAACTCACTGTCTTTCTGCCTCTATTTTGTCGAAATCCATTTCCTCCAATACTAAAGATCCCAGAGCGGCATGAGGCGGGTCAAATGATTGCATTTTTATTGTTTTTTTTTTTTTTTTGTTCTTTTATTTATTTTCTGTTCTTTCTTGATTTTAGACGATAAAACCAGCTGCAAAGGGGTCACAATTTAAAACATTGTTACTTGACAGGCATAAACCGACCTTATATTTTTTTACGTATACACAAATATACGTTTACATCGCTTTATTTTTAACTATTTCTTATATTTTTTTTAATTACATTTTCACCCCAAACAAGGCACATTGCCACTTTGGTGTAGGGGGCTACTATCAGGGGCAGCAACTACTGGGGCACTATGTAGGGATTTGGGCAGCAAGATGTTGGTTCACGTTGCACTTGAACTTCTGCATGTCAGTACAGTAATGGAAACAGGAACCAGGAATCGAATTCCAGAGTCTAGCGGTTCTGGGGAAGAAACTACTTGAGTAGAAAGATCTTTTACATCTAGGGATCTCTACTGTGTAGGGGTGGGATTTAGCTGCCTGTCGGGTTTGGCGAGGGTGTCTACGTCGTGGGGACACAAGTGTCTGCATTTCGTCAGAGCAGTCACTATTAAAATACTTGTAGAACCAGCAGAGGGATGCAACGTTTCGTCGATGGGACAGAGGCTGAAGCTTAGGTGCCAGTTCAGGGCCTATTAGATTGGCGACTCTTTTTTGAACCCTGTCTAGGAGCAAATGAATAAGTCAATCAATAGAAAAGGCTTGCCTTTATTTCTTCCTTGGCGTTCGGGCTGAGATCAAAGTAGAGTATGAAATTATTGTATCATCATTATTGTTATCTTTTTTGTTTTTACACGTAAATAAAACAATGTTTTAAACAATTGGGTTCTAAGTAGAACGTTACCCAGTGCAAAAAGGTGAGTGTGGTATTATGGTGAAAGAAGATACTAGCAAAGAGAAACTTTTGTTTTAGTTCAGGAGTGACAAGTATTATCAACGACCCCATTTTCCCCCTATTGAATTGGTCTTGTGCCTAAGTTTTTTGTTATGTTGGAACTGACATTGTAATTTTAGCCTGAATAACGTATTTAATATCTCAAAGTGTAGTATATGTTCAACTGCTACACACCTAATTTAAGTTAATTCGTCCTTGGTCAATTGGGGAACCCCTATACTGAGACAATTACTAATTTTTGTGACCGCCAGAGTGCCCCCTTTTGAACCCTTGTTTTAAGGGAGCTGGAATTCCTCCTGCATTAACAACGACCTTGTATCACATTTGCTTTCATGGGGAAGCAAATAAATACCTAAATAAATAGAAAAAAAGTGTTTGTATATGAATATTAATAGACAAAAATGTCCAAATTTATAGGAATAAATATGTTTGGAAACCACTACTATATATTGGGTACAATATATATATATATATATATATATATATATATATATATATATATATATATATATATATATGAAAATTGCTTTAAATGATAAATATTTAATCTGCATTAATTAAAATATATTTAATATATTTTTAAAATAGCCAATGCCAAGTACCCTACTCATAATATGTTAAAAGCAGACAAAGAATATACCTCTTTCTTTGATTGACTATAGAATTTCTCAAACATTAATCTATATAATTATGAAAATCAAATGAACTGTTCTTGTAACCCAACATGCAGTTTACGTTTTCGGTTGCGCATGCATACATCAACATAAGCCCATAACAGCGTAAATAAATAACCACAAATCGCTGAGCCGCTTTCATTCGAACAAACGGACGTTCTTAGAAAACGAATATCTTAAATTTATTGAATAAAAAAACTTCAAGATGCGGGAAGCAAACGCAAAACGGGATTACAAATAATACATAATATTGATAATTACGATATATATTATACTAAATAACCAGCGCGACAATAAAACGTATTGTTTTACTGTATACGTTTTCAGCGTCCCATTTTGTTCGCGTTTAAATTATCCATGGAATCAATTGTTAATATTTTCTGCATTTCTTTTTACATCGTTCATTTCCGTATTACGTTTAAGTTATTCTAATGAACTTTCTTACGAATAAATATACTTTAACACTTTGATAACCATAAGAGCATTTTACAACGGCGATTTACCATCCGCCTTCATTTAAAAAAAAATCTTCTCTATTTTTTAATACACCTTTCTTAAAAAACATTCATACATTTTGTTCTACACTACCAACATAAATAAATAACATCGAAAATATTTTTTAATTTGCGTTACAAATAGATAATCAACGCGACAATAAAACGTATTGTTTTTCTATGTATGTTTTCAGCATACCAATTGTTTTTTTTTCGCGTTAAAATTAAAAGATATATCAAAATTTGAATTTAACTTTAAGTATTATGGTATCTGTTCAGTGCACATTTACCTATAAGTATGGCAAATCACTTATAACTCAATGACTATAAGTTTTTTTTTAACAAAAATAAAAAATTAAAAACAGAACGACTCATAGAAATCTATCGATATTCTTTTTCATACAAATATTTCTGTTATGTCACAAAAAGTATTTTCTTTACGCCACAAGTGTCACGCTCATACATACATTTCATAGCTAATATAACATAATGCGCCAACGGGTCACGGGTAATCTAGTATATATATATATATATATATATATATATATATATATATATACATATATATATATATATATACACACAAGTAAGCCAAAGTTTATAGAAGTATATCTTTTTGGACCCCTACTATATGTTAGGTACAAGATATTTTTTAAAAAAAGAAGAGAATTGGTTTTCTAAATAATAAATACTACATCTGCAGTAATTAAAATACATTTAAGTATATTTTACAAAGGGGCAATGCAAGGTACCCTACTCGTAATATGTAAAAGCAGAAAAAATGAATATAACTCTGGCTTTGAACGACTATAGGAGTTTTCAAACATGGATTATAATATGCTTTAATGTGTGCAGCATATCGTTTTGTTTATTTATACAAATTGTAAAACAGGAAAATATTTAAAATATTGAAAGTTCTATTCATTTACTATACCTTTTATCGATCACGGGTATATTCAATTTGCGTTCGTCGGTGAACCATTGAAGCTGAATTCTTTGTGTGTTGGAAATGTAATCCTGTCAATACCATGTTTATTCGATAAACTGATTCACAGATTAGAATTGGATTGGAAGATATTCGAGTTGTAACATTCTTTTTCATCATTTTTACTGTTGTTCTTTTTATTTTCAACATCACAATTTATATAGAAATCTTAAATTAAAGATTAAATAATGGTTTCTAGCAACAGCGACTGCTTCCAAGCATCGTAAACACTTCATAAAAAAATCGGGATATCGGTTTTTAACAAAAAAATCGTTTTCATATTTATATTTATACATTTATTCGCCGGCGTTGCCCGGTCGTTAAATACGCTAATACATATTTTAATTTATGCAGATGCGTACAGATTATTACGGAATCAGTTCGCTTTAACACGTCCCCTTCCCAGGAGGGAGGGGGCTTTGTAGCCTCCGGGCCCAGATCACAGTGCAGTATCTGTTCCGGCAGATGCTGCAATCAAAACCATTTACCTTGCGGCAATCTTCTGGTCCATGTAGGGGCAATCCTACATACCAGTGTGTAAATCACTATCCAGCTCCCATTTCTCACCTCTCGGGAGCTGTTCCCATTTTCCCTTCCGCCTCCACCTCACTCTCCACATTAAAAATTGGCCTTGTGGCTAATTTGCTTATTTGCTTAGTGGGGAAACATATAAATACAACAGAATCAGTTCGCTATTGATTATTCTATATGACGAGTAATAATCGTCCCAGTGGGCTTATTCGCAAAGGAAAAAAAATAAATAAATAAAATAATAATAATAATAACAATAATTATAATAATTATAATAATAATAATAAGAAGAAGAATAAGTATTATTATTATTATTATTATTATTATTATTATTATTATTATTATTATTATATAGAAATCCTTAATTAAAGATTAAATAACTTTTCTTTCCTTTTTTTTTACTAACACCACCGAATGCTTCAAAGAATCGGTCCCACTCTTAAAAAAAACCCCAAAATCTTGCGATATCGGTTTTAACAAAAATTCGTTTCTCTTTGTCACTTTCCAAATCGATATTTGTACTAGCTGGACGCCCGGCGTTGCCCACTCGTACAAGACGATTAAATAAATTTTAATTAATGCAGATTGCGTAAATATTATTATAGAATCAATTCTCTTTTGAATATTATATACTAGCGGGGGTACCCGGCGTTGCCCGAGTGTTTGTTTCCGGGACGGGTGGGGGGGGTAAAATGTTATGGTAGGTAAGTAGGAAGGATCAAACCCGGAGTCATGAGTAAAAGTAGGAAAATAAAGTGTGAAAAAAAACAAAAAAAAAACATCTGCAACGTTAACAGTTCGGCCACCAAGAAAAGTCTATTCCAGTTGTTTAGGAAACAAAAAACAAAAAAAAACGAATACGGTAGGTCGGCGCGAACGTGAAAATATAATGTGAATTGTCCAGCACGCTAACCACTACGCCACAGAGCACTGCAGCTTAGTTTAGTGATTTTAAATAACTTCACATGAAAGAACTACGAAGCCAAACCGGTGTTCTCTTCTCAACTGTTCCTTGTGAACGATCCCCAAACGGTGTTAAGTGGTGGCAGGGGGAGGAGGAATTTATTAGAGAGAAAATATTTTACCACTTCCATTGATCTTAACCGATTTTGGCCGTGACTTCTCAGCAGAAAAAGTATAGAAATCTAAGATTATCGAGGAATTTGAGAAATAATAAGCCTATAACACACCTCAGATATTGTTCTGCCGTTTGTGCATATTATATTTGCATGAAATATCTTGATTTTTAATCCTATTAATGTCAAAATCAGCGGGAAAAAATGAGTTCATTTTATTTATATGGATGGATGGATGGATGGAGGAGAAGAAGAAGAGATTACAAGGAATAATTTTCCCGGTAAACTAATTCGAAAAATAAATTTAAAAAAATAATAAATAATAATGATAATGTCTTTCATCAAATTCCGTCTATGTTTCTTTACAATAACACGTCAGCGGATATTTAGGCTTCCCGATGAATGCTCTGGAAAAATAACTTCTGATTAATTGTTAATTTTAATATATTCACAAGAAATTATTTGCTCTTCTTCTTTTATCGTAAATTGAACTAATAAATAAAAATTTAAAAGAAAATAGTTAGGTACCACCGGTCTTGAGCAAGGGACTATTTGATCTGTAATCGAATGCTCTAGCAATGAGCTGTATATCCAGTTTGATAAGAAGAGATCATCAGTTTAGATTTCATCATCACTCTTGGCGGGTGTAATTTAAAATAATCTCATATAATAATTATCATTTTTATCTATTTATCTATAAGAGTGTAAAGCTATTTTTGAGATAGAACTTTTTCAATTTTCAATACTTTTGGGCTAGATTTCTGTATAAAACATATCTAAGAACGCCGCGAGGCATATAGATTACCTTTTTGTGAAATTTGCAAAGGATAAGCTCAGCCTTTTCGGAACCTACGACAGAGCCACAAACTGACTTTTCTATAGCAGTAGATAGATAGATAAAGATAGATATCTCTCTATTCATATCTCCCTCACCCTCTCTTCTTTTTCTCACTCTCTCGTTCTATCTCTCTTTTTCTATTCAGCGATCTCTAACAAAAAACGGCCTTCTTTTCCTCTTTAGTTTTTTTTTTCCTGTTGTTTTCCTCTCTCTCGTTTCTCGTTTATTTTTCTTTCTGTTTGTCTATTTTTCTTTGCCGCGTTTTTCTTTATTTCTCTCTCTGTCTCTCTCTTTCTGTCTGTCTGTCTCTCTCTCTCTCTCTCTCTCTCTCTGCCTCTGTCTCTCTATATATATAACATTTTTTAAACAATAAACAATTCTACAAACGTAAAACAACTTAATACGTCGTTGGTGATGCCTTTTTCTCCTCCATGCGGTCTCTTTCTCACAGAATAGACGTTGCGAGCCTGTCTCTGCTCTATCATTATTTTCATCGCAAGTGCTCGTCTGAGCTCCCATTAATGGTTTCCTTGCCAAACTTTCACAAAGAAAGTCGACTAGCTACAACTAATATAAATAATTTCCTCAACTCTCTAACTGCATTTAATTTTAAACGCAATCATTATTTAAAAAAAAAGAATGTTCTTTCCTAGAGGTCTCCGCCTGTGAAATTATGTTCCACTGGTCTGCTGATCGACCGGCTACAACAAGATTGTCTTCAAGTCCAATGTAAACAAGTTCTTAATGAGCCGTTTCCTTAAATAATCGACGTATATCCAATTTTCACTGCTGAATACAACGCTGTTGTATCAGTGACCACAGTCCATTCTTTAAGATTTATTTTCCCTGATGATCCTGAACTAATTTACATAATTAGCCATTTTTGCATTTACGCGTATTTGATCGTCCCACTTAGAAGAATAACACTCATGCATGGAAACGTGATTTGTTATCGGTTTTAAAGGTTTTATCGGGGAGAAGGATTGTTCTCCCCGAAAGGGAGAGCCCCAAAATGTCTTCCTTAAAACAGATAAGCTAAAATGAATTTCTTGTTACTTTATTTATTTATTAATTTATTTTATTTTATTTGATCGACGAACAGACAGTTTCAGAGAACTAAAATCTGATCCATATAGTGTGTCCGTTCTGCTTCTTCACCGGAAAACTGCGTCGAAACTTCTGTGTATGACACGTGACGTAATTTCCATTACAAAATTGACACCTGCTTCTAACGTGTTTTTTTCTAGGTAGCTGAACTCAAGGGAGTTTCCGGTGGAGAATAGAATGCTGAGTTTACTCCTTTTTAAATTGTTTCTACTGTTTGTTTTTTTGTGTGTTTTCTTGCCTCCCAACGAGGGCAGAGTGAGACATGAGGTCGGTTTTTAATGTGGAGGGAAACCACCTTCCCATAAAAGGGATCTCTGTTCAGTAAAAAAAAAAAAAAAAAAAGGTGTCAGTTATGAAAGCGTTCTCCTCAATTAACTGAGACCAAAAAAAACTGTAGCGCAGCATCAGAAGAACAGATACTACACTTTTAGGTATTTATTTGCTCCCCCACTGAGCAAATTAGGCACAAGGCCGATTTTTAAAGTGAGGAGTGAGGGGGAAATGGGGACCAACTCCCCGGGAAGTAGGAGAGCTGGATAGTGATAATTGGTATGAAGAGTTTCCCCTACATTGACCAAGGTCTTATATGTGGGGTTGCCCCCACATATGCTCTTTGCTTGCAGTATCTGCCGGAACAGATTGTATTTATTTGCTTCCCCACTGAGCAAATTAGGCACAAGACCGTTTTTTAATGTGGAGAGAGAAGGAGGGGGAGGGAAAAGGGGACCAGCTCCCGATGGGTGGGAAATGGGAGCTGGATAGTAACTGTTGGTATGAAGGGTTTCCCCTACATTGACCAAGGTCTGATATGTGGAGTTACCCCCACATATGGTCTTTGCTTGGAGTATCTGCCGGAACAGATGGTATTTATTTGCTGCCCCACCGAGCAAATTAGGCACAAGGCCGATTTTGAATGTGAGGAGTGAAGGGAGGGGGAAGGGAAAAAGGTGCCAGCTCCCGAGAGGTGGGAAATGGGAGCTGGTTAATGGTCAGGCATGTGGGGTTGCCCCCACATCTGGTCTTTGCTAGTCATAGCTGGTCATAGCTTGGAGTATCTGCCGGAACAGATGGTATTTATTTGCTCCCCCACCGAGCAAATAAGGCACAAGGCCGATTTTTAATGTGAGGAGTGAAGGGGAAATGGGGACCAACTCCCCGGGGAGTAGGGGAGCTGGGTAGTGACAATTGGTATGAAGGGTTGCCCCTACATTGACCAAGGTCTTATATGTGGGGTCGCCCCCACATATGTTCTTTGCTTGCAGTATCTGCCGGAACAGATGGTATTTATTTGCTCCCCCACCGAGCAAATTAGGCACAAGGCCGATTTTTAATGTGAGGAGTGAAGGGGAAATGGGGACCAACTCCCCGGGGAGTAGGGGAGTTGGATAGTGACAATTGGTATGAAGGGTTGCCCCGACATTGACCAAGGTCTTATATGTGAGGTTGCCCCCACATATGGTCTTTGCTTGCAGTATCTGCCGGAACAGATGGTATTTATTTGCTCCCCCACTGAGCAAATTAGGCACAAGGCCGTTTTTAATGTGAGGTAAAAACCAGCTCCCCTAAAAGTAGGCAAAAAGGGGGCACTCTGGTTACCAAAAATAATAATTGTCCCAGTATAGAGGGTTTCCCCTCCATTGACTGGTACAAATTATCTTAAGTGCAGCATCTGCCGGAACAGATGGTATTTCTTTGCTCCCCCACCGAGCAAATTAGGCACAAGGCCAATTTTTAATGTGAGGAGTGAAGGGAGGGGGAAGGGAAAAAGGGGACCAGCTCCCGAGAGGTGGGAAATGGGAGCTGTTTAAAGGTCAGGCATGTGGGGTTGCCCCCACATCTGGTCTTTGCTAGTCATAGCTAGTCCTAGCTAGTCATAGCTTGCAGTATCTGCCGGAACCGATACTACACTTTTATCCCGGCCCGAAGGCCAAGATTTTTTTACACTAAGGTTGGGATAATATGTGGAATAGGGCGGCCGAATTGATTAGAGAAGGGCGTTACGGGAAAGAAAAAGGAAATAAGAAAGATGTTTTGTTGACTAATGAGCAGAGAAAAGTCATAGTTAGACTCCAGTCACCCAATGGCAATGAAGCAGTCTCGGTATTTTGCACCTGTTGACAGGGCAGCCTCGTTTGGGAGTTATCCCAAGGTTCGGGTCTCTGTCTATCAGGCAGATGACTCCAGCCCAGTTTAACAACAACATTTACTTCAAGTCGCCTAATTAGTGACATGGCAACAGAATTAAAAGCAAATATAGGAAGAAAGAATAACTGCTCAGATAAGACTGCTTATAGGTATTTTCAGAGTTTACGCATTCCTCGTCAGAAACATCACTCATGGGATGGGGGCGGGGTGAATACTCAAGGACAAAATATGAAAAGCGAGATCCACAATGAGTTTTATTACTCTTTGTTATATTTGCTTCTAGACCGGTAAAAAATAAAAGCAAGGCCGATAGCCATTAGTCGCGTGCTCTCGTGTAATGAATGAGTGCGTGAATGTAGGATTGACATGAAATTCTTAAAGATAAACTAAAATGACCGAAATATGGGCTGAAATGACTTAAATAAATAAAAAGTAAATGGCTTAGAATGACTTTAATGAACTTAAGGATGAATTGAATGACATTAAGAATGACTTGAATGCTTAAAAAATAACTGGAATCCTCCAAAAACAACTTGAATAATCTGGAGAATGACTTGAATGGCTTTGAGACTGACTGGTTGTAAAATGCGTGATCATTTTACATTAAATTAATACAGAAAAGTGATCCCCCACTTTATATCACAATAAGTACAGCATATAGTAAGAACAGATACTACACTTTGAGGTATTAAATCCTTTATTCATGTTAACAGTACAGTGAAAATCAAAACGAACAAAAAAACTTAAGCGCATGGCCAACTCAAAAGGGGGGTTGTGAGGGGTCGTTAGTCATCCTTGTCACTCCAGAACTAAACAAAATACACATTTTCTCCCAGCTAATATCTTCTCTCACCATAATACCGCATTCACTCTCTCGTACTGTGGGCGTCCTACTTAACTCCCAATTTTTAAAACATTTTTTTATTGATGTATAAAAACAAAAGGCCAAGAAAAACTTCAGAAGCTAAGAGCAGCATCTATTAACATCAGACTTTTGATCTTAAACAAAAAGGCCAAGCACAAGAGTGTTACGGACAGACCGACCGACCGACGGACCAACTGACCGACCGACCGACGGAGTGACTTATCGAGTCGCTTGCACGCGACTAAAAATAATGATAAGTGTTGTACTTAGCATACGTTTCATAATGGTGTATAGTAGTACGGTGATGATAATTCCTTCTTACATCTTAATATTTTTTACTTGTTTGTAAATAAAGCCTCCTAAATCTTTGTACGTAAATAAATATTTTTTTTGTAAAAAAAAATCACCAGTGCAAAAATGCTTATATGAAGTGAAATTTGAAGATATCGTTTGCAAGCGCCGAACCCATCGGCAAAACTGCCGATTAGAAACTAGGTGGCTGTAGGTTTCATCCCAGATTCGGATTGGGCGTGTTTCTAGCCCCACTGAAGAGTTTTACTAGAGCGAAACATTTTTCATTTATATATACATACATATATATATATATATATATATATATATATATATATGTGTGTGTGTGTGCGTCTGTGTATGTGTCTGTGTTTGGTTTTGCGTCTGTGCTTGTGTGTGTGCGCGTGTGTCTGTGTGCATTCAACAGTTTATTTATTTATTACTGTTTGCCTGATATTAAAAACAACGTTAAACTCCTTTAGACAATGAAGAAAAAAGCGGAAAGAAACTGAGATATTTGCATGCGCGTGCAGTAGAACCCCGGGACACGGTGCCCCTAGGATACGTTTTTTTTTCAGGTTACTATGTAGAACACGATATTTTTCCGGACCCTAGTTATAATATTTGCCCCGCGCTACGGTGTTATTTACAATGTTATTTGATCATATACATGTGTATTATATACTGTACTGCATTTTGTTCCTAATTCTTAATCGCGTATTCCGGAGTTTTACTGTGTTTTTTTTTTGTTTGTTTTTGAAAAACAGTTCACTTCTGTTAAGTTAAAAAAAAAATATTCGAGCTGAGATCGAAATCAACCCCTTAAGATAGTGAGTCAGATACGATAACAGTTAAGTCAGCTTTTCACGCTCTTTTGAAGTGTTTTCAAACCTACGCATTCTTAACATAAGGAAGTTGTTATATGAACAATTGGCGTATGCGCAGTTGTTAAACAGTTGACAAACAGATAAAGATCTGATTACTACCAAGTACTATTTTTTTCCTTTTACTTTTCTAGTTTAATCTTAACCATATTACTTTTTATGCTCTCATTTTTCTATGTAATTCAGATATGTATTATGTTGGCGAGCTTTGTACTTTTTTACTGCCTGCACTGAAAACGCGTAATCGATTTTTGTTTGTCGATATTGCGTAAAGAAAGAAAAAAAAAACAACAAGAAGAACGCTGATTGCACCGTTTTGTTTTTATTATTTCTGTTTTGTTTTTACATCCATTACCTCAAAGACCTTCGTCCTTTTAATTGTAGGTTCTACTAAAGCCTCTCTATTTTCTCTTATTTATTTACTGTTTGTAGCTGCGCATGCGCGGCTACATTATTCTCAAGGCATGGCGTCAGGTTTGTCACGTGGACTATTAATCAATTACATCAGTTGAGCTCTAAGGATTTTATTACTTATTCAACCTCTCTCTCTCTCTCTCTCTCTCCATTTTACTAACGATCACGTTTACTGGTAATGCATGTTATTTACTTGAGAGTCACCATTTCTGAAGACCCGAAGGCCACTCAAGGATAAGGCTCAATAAATGTAAGGCATTTGCGTAGTGATCGTTATAGATTGGGTAGAATGTGGTGCCATTTTGAAAAATGAATAGATTTTGTGAAAGTTTAAAACAAAACACCAACGTTGAGTTGATGTGGCTCGGATACTAGTTGAAAAGTTTTATGACCAAACCTGGTTACAGGTCGCCATGCAAGATCAGATATCGTGTGGCCCTCGTTACCCAAAGAGTTTTTCAACTGCTCTTTTAAGCTGTGACAGTTGTCCAAGATGTTTAAAGTGTCTATCTATTCAGTTCCACAATACCGGGTTGTGACCTCTTAACTCTGACCTCTCGGTGCGCCCACGCCGTGGTATTGATTCAGGGCAACAGGTCAAATCTTGAATGAACAGCGAACCTCCAATTATGACGTGGTTGATAATACGCAGTTGCGGCTGTTCAAAAGTAAAACAAAACTCATAAAACAAGTATTTCTCAATTTTTGAGATAAGGATTAGTTATCCGCATTATTTGAATTCATCGAACTACTGTTTGTATCTTGCGTGTCATTTTACCAACGTTTTGGTCGATGTAACCTCCGACCTTCTTCAGATCTATCTTGTCAAACTCGGGAATGTATCTATCCATTTCGGTCGTTTGTACTGAATTTCGAACGAAATACTTTAATTACTTCCGGGGATAGCATGCTTTTTTTCCGCCATAGCTTAGAACTGGTAATGCATTTTTTTTTACTTGAAAGTCACCACTTATTAAGACCCGAAGGTCACTCGAGGATAAGGGTTTACGAACGTAAGGTGGTAGTGTAGTAATGGTTAATGCCATTAATGCTATAAATTGGGTACAATATGATACAGTTTTGAAAAATAAATAGATATGTTGAAGACTCTAAATTAAATACAGACGTTGAGTGAATGCGGCTCGGATATCACTTGTAAACTTTTTATGACCAAACCTGGTTACAGATCGTCAATCAAGATCAAATACTGTTTGGCTCTCGTCACCCAAAGTTCTTTCAACCGATCTTTTTAATTGTGATACTTGTTCAAGTTATTTAAATGGTCTATGTATTCAGTTCTTAATACCTGGTCTTGTCCTCTTAACTCTGACCTGTCGACCTGCCTACATCGTGCAATTTGATTCCGGATCACAGGTGAAATGTTTAAATAATTCACAATCGAATTTTCTGGTTGCCCACACTGAAACTTTAACGTTTAACATTCAGGAGAATATCATTTTGCAATTGATTCTTCCACGAACTCTAACCACTGCGATCGGGGTATGACCTTTTTTTACATGGGGGTCACCACTTACCAAGACCCGAAGGCCACTCAGGGATAAGGGTTATTGCGTGTACAATAATCAATGAGATAGCATTGTAGTAATCATTAGTATTGGGGGTTTTGATAGAATGTCTTTAAACTATATCAGATAGTGAGGCCCCAGATTGCGGGCTTTGGGCAGCGTGGAGCCACTCCTTACTTGTCATTGGTCCCAGGTCCAATCTTACTCGGAGTGATAGTACCTGTTAAGGTCCCAACTATGGTTTAAATAGAAACTGATTTGAAAAAATATTCTATTAAAAAGTGTTTTCTTCAAAATCACTGGATTCGGCATTAATTAACCTGAAAAAGCTTGATATGTTGTAAAAAAAAAAACAAAAAACAACCAACCAATCGCCTAACCACTGTGCCACGGGTCTCGGCTTATTGAGCAAAACGTTTACCAAATAATACTAAATTTAAGCACTGTAGTCTGATGAATCAAAATAATACACACCAAACAATGACTTCAAAAGAAAGGGGCAGGTCTTTTTTATGTTCCAATATAGAGGAAACAAACAGATAGTTAAAATAAATGAATACCGTTATTACATGTAAAAAAAAGGTAATAAAACGACCTTATTCTTTCTGTTTTTCCTTTTCCTTCATATTAAGTGAGTCATTCGGTATTATGTATATTACTGTTGTATTTTTCTCTCATATTTTTCTATTCAGCCTTCACTGCAAGCTAGCCATTCGGGAAAGTTGATTTAAGTTCTATCAGAAAAAAGACCGTAAATTTATTTTAAGATTATTGCAATAATTTTTTAATCAGTGTTCTTTTCTTTCTTATTAACGAGCATATAAATTTTCTTTTCGAAATAATCTCGGTTTTAACCAGATCTATTTTTTTCATAAGTTTTTAGGGGAAATTCACTTTCTCTCTTGAACCCTTTCTAGTTTTCCTTTTTGTACTTTTGGCAAAGCTAGGCTTATTAATTATTATCCACCAGGGAGTCATAGGATCAGAGTAAATCTGTCAAAACCACTTACCAAGTGATAAAATTTTCTCTTGCAGCCTATTTTATAGTAAGTTTTTGGTGTGGATGATGGAGATCCATTGCCCACTCGATAACCAACTAAACTTGCTTACATAGTTTCCCCAATCTGAGCGAGGGGTGGATATTAATTATTCATTTATTCATATTTATTAAGTCCCAAATATTTCTCTCGAGTCACCCCAGGCAGCCAGTGCGTTGAGTTCACCGGAAGTTTAGCTCCTCTAGCTAGCCTAAATTACACTTTACCAAAACAATTTAATTTTTAATAATAACTCAAAAATTCACGTATGCTCCAAGTTTCTATTTTCAATGCCAACAATATTTTCCGTGTGTGTGCACGTAAGTGTTTCTTTTCTGCTCCTGTGTAATACTATTTTGTGTGAGCTCCTTATATTTAGAAACCTTACGTCTGGCTTTTATGGTTCGTGTGGGGGATACGTAAAATCGAGGTGGTATTGCATTAGCTGCTTGTATAATGAGACTCTACTTCAAATGTGAGCTAGCGTCAGACGGCCAAGTTCGTAAAATAAAATTCATCGACTTTCTCTTCCCATCCGGAATTTCTCAGTTTTTATCACCACAATAGTTTGCCTAGAACCTGGAAGTCAACAGGGTAACGCAGAGACGATCATGTAAACGATTGCCTGATTTAGTTATAATTGCTTTCAAAACTTTATTCTCTGCATTGCTATAAACTTCACCAATACTCACATACGTTCCCTCATAAATGTTTGAAGAAATCTATTTTTCTTCTTTTGTTTTAATGCGAACGTGTCACACTTTAATACCTAAAACAGATCCAATTATTTTTGACCGATTCTCGATTGTATTTTATTTTAAACCACCAGGACGCTCTGCATTGCCCGATCGTAAAATATGTATAAATATTATCAATTTATTAATGCAAAATTCTTATTTATGATGAAATGAAATACTCTAGGTATTAAACACAACGTTAAATTTCTTTAATTATAAGGAAGCGAATGAACGGAAAAAACAGAGGCATGCGTATGCGAGCATTCCCTTTCGTTTAGTAAACAGTTCACGTATTGTAATAAAAAGATGCTCGGGCTGAGATCGAAACCAAAACCTAAAGACAGTGCGTAAAGTATGATAGCCATTAGACCAGCTTGACACGATCCATGAATTGTATTTTCTAAACCTACTTCTTCTCAATATAAGGAGTTGTCCTGTTTTCTGGGTGTACATGCAGTTGGCAACTAGATAGAAATCAGATGATCCCCACGTACAATTTTATTTTTTAATTTAACTCTTTTAGCAGTTTTTTACCGGATTAAAATGGATTAAAAATGTGTCCTTTGTCTGAATCTGCTATATACCAAGATAAGAATCTGTCAATTAAAAATGCTCACTTTTATCGGTATATAGATATTTATAGATAATAAATGTCGTGAATAATCAAGTTTAGCTGCATTTTTTGATTGATTACTGTACGAACATATAACTGTGGGATTGACTTATACGCATGGAGTCCCTTACTTACCCATGATGTTGAACTTAAAATGAATAATGTTTAACATAGCAGCGTGAGGTAATATATTTGACAATTAGGTATTATTTGGGAGAGCTTGAACCACATTAGTGTGTATTCAAAAATCATTGCATACTAGCAGGACCCGCTAACCGGCGTTGCTTGGTGGAAGCGTGTTCCCCTCCTCGGAAAAAGTAAAAGTGCGGTTGTTGTTTTTGATGTTGTTGTTGTTGCTGCTCCTGCTGATGCTGCCCAATCCCTACAACCCCTAAATTCCTCATGTTATGAATGGCTCCCGGTAAGAACGAATACCAGGATGTAAAAAAAAAGGGTGGAGAGAGTAATCATCAACACCCAGCCGTAAAAAAAGGAAATAAAAAATAGCAGCGAGGGGAAAAAGAAAAAAAATAATGACGCAGTAGGCATCCGGGATGGAGAGAGGGGGGAAAAACAAAAAAAAAACATCAATTCAGTCGTTGGAGCTGTGGTAATGATTTATTAAGAAGCAGAAATTTATTTAAGAACTCAAACATGTAACCTTATCCGAATGGAATGAAACGAAACTTCTTCTGTGTATTTATCTTTGATTATTATTTTTATTAATGACTCCAATATTTTAACTTATCACCATAATCTCTAAAAAATAAAACCAAACATTAAATAAAAATAAACCCAAAAACACACGAAATTAAATCCTTTAAATACCAAATAACGATTTTTCGCTTAATTTTGAAAAAAAGGGAAAATGTACAACGTAAAAAAACATAGAAATAAACCTTTTTCAATGTTAAAACTTTCTCAGCCACCCCACAAGAAAGAAAACTACGTCACATTTGTGCAAAGCTGAATCCCCTAAATTTCGGCTCTGCTCCTCTATCCACTGGTTCACAGGGAAACATTTAAATAATATCGTTTTTTTACTGTGTAAACCAAATCTAGAAAGAGCGCGAGACGCATATGCGTGGTTAGCGAAGAACGACGTTTTGCGACCCTGTTGAATTCGTTGTGTTTTTTAAAAGCAAAATAGGAAAACACGTTAGCGTACATTAATAAATAATGATCCCCCTCCCCCTCTCTTCCATACGTAAGAAAACGTATATAAGGAAATGAAAAATACAAAAAATGTGGAATGTATTGTATGTGTTGCTACATAATTTTGAATGTTTTCTAGTTGGTTCAAATGTAACTGAGGTAAATATAGGACGTTAAAACCGGATATGATGTATGGAAACCAGCAACGTAGTTATTTTAAATCTAACAATATGTGAATACCAGCAGTCATGTAATGGGAAATGGCATGTGTAACTTTATAGAAGTTAAATGATTTATAGCAATGCATAATTACATGTGTAAGTTTAAATGGAATAAATAATATATAACAATGTGTGCCGATTGGACTGCCGTAGTGAATAAGGGCTGCGTTATTCGTGTTTTCTATGTTTGCGTATAATCCAGAATAATTGAATGTGATCGTTTTAGCCAATGACAAAAAGCGGACTGTTATTGGGGAGAAATCCGTATTTGTGAATAGCAAGTGTACTAGTAGTTGTAAGTGTATGAGTGTGAAATCCAGTAAATAACGGTGTCAGGTCAATATAGATGTAATAGAATTAACCGGTCCTGTTTAGGAGAATAGGATGGCTTTTCAGTTAGAGGGGGAAATATGATCTACTTCCTCTTTAGGTCTGGGCAATCGTGATGATGTCGCTCCTAGGGGATAAGGTAAGATTTTGATATATTTAATATATGTGCCTGTAACGGCGTTCATAAGTTACATAAGATGACGGGTAAAAGTTTAGACGAGATAAATTCTCTCACTAGTCTCTCGCTCCTAGGTTCAAAAGAGAGTTGCTAACACAATAGGTCCTGAACTGTCATCTAAGCTTCAGCTTCTATCCTATCGACGAAATGTAGCATCCCTCTGCCTGTTTTACAAGTACTTTAACGGTGAATGCTCCGAAGAACTGCAAGCACTTGTACCTCCTCGACGTAAATACCACCGACAAACCCGACAAGCAGCAAAATCTCACCCCTTCACAGTTGAGACCCCAAGATGTAAGAGAGCCTTCTACTCCAGTAGTTTCTTCCTCAGAACCGCTAGACTTTGGAATTTTCTTCCGGGTTCCTGCTTCCCCAAGTGTACTGACATGCAGAAGTTCAAATGAACATCTTGCCGCCCAACTCCCTACATAGTACATCTGTAGCTCATGTCCCTGATAGTACCCCCTACATCAAAGTGGTAATGTGCTTTGTTTGGGGTGAACATGAAATTTAAAAAGATTCGTATGTTGCATCAGTCATTGCAAACTTATCGTAATTTGGTCCAGAGGATAATTTTTGCAATCAAATTATTATATAGAATATTGTTTTACGTGAATATTTAACAAAAGTTCATCCTTGCAGATTTAAAGTTCTGCACCGGAATACATTTTCTAAAGGAATAACGGTTTTCCATTACATAGGCTAAAATCTGATAATTTCTGTTATTCCGTTCAAGATTTAATACAGATTCTCAAGTTCGAGAGAAATATTTTCACCGGAAGTTATACAAGTTAAAGCATTGTGAAATTAACACTCAATATGACAATGAAAAACACAGTCAAATAATACAAACAAGCAGAAACACTGAAATATATTTAAGCAACAAATGTATTCTAACTAGATGACAGTGCGGCGTTTCCCGGTCATACAATATGCTTAGACATAATATTTTAATTGATTCAGATAGCGTATGAATTATTATAGAATCAATTCTCTATTATAGATTCTATCTTACGAGGAATAATTTGGCCGGTGGGCATATTCGCAAAAATTGAAAATAAAAAAATAATAATGATGATAATGTCGTTTATCACACACCGTCTATGTTTGTTTACAATATCACGTCAGCTGATATTTTCGGCTTGATGAAAAATTCCCTGTAAAATTAATTTCTTATTAATGTTTAATTGTAAAATATGCAAACAAAGAAATGATGTGCGTCGGTTTTAAAACCTTTGTTTAGTGTCTCTACTTTTAATTCATTAATAAGAAAATAATCATAATAAAAGAGTGAGGTGCCGTGAGGTTGAACAGAGGATCATTTAGTCTGAAGTTGAATAGTCTACCTCTAAGCCATATCTCCAAATTATAATAAATCTGTTTAAGGAAAAATAATTTGCTGGAATGTTATTATCTCCCTTACCAGTAATGCGTAAAATATTCCTCCGTGACGTTTTATCTATAAGAGAGGAAATCTATTTTTAAGATCGAATATTTTCGATTTTTAATACTTATCAGATGAATTTCTGTACAAAACATATCTAAGAACGGTGTCAGACATATAAATTAGTTGTGTGTTAAATTTGCAAAAGATAGGCTCAACCGTTTCGGAACCTATGAGAAAGGAACTTACACATGCACAAAGTGATTTTTATATAACAGTAGAGCTGAAGTTGAGAAGTTATTGGATAGCACATGCAAATAGTTTTATGGTAATGAAACCAATAACCCGCAGCAAACATAAGGGTATTAATACTTTTTATGAACATAATCTCTTTAGTATTCATTCAAATACGTTAAATTAATATGTATAAATTTTTAATATTGTGCTACATAATTCTATATAAATAATGAAATCTTGTTATGAAGTTTCTGAATTTTTGAGATGAAGATTGGCTATTTGTATTATTATTCATCGGACTACTGTTCTCATTTCGAGTGTGATTTTCACAACGTTTCGGTCGATATAACTTCCGACCTTCTTCAGGTGTATCTTGTCGACCTCTGGAATTTTTCTGTCGAACTCGAGAATTTTGACGGACTTTCGAGCGGAAGCCTTTATTTACTTCACAGGGATAGCATGTTCTTGTTCCGTCAGCCATGACTGGATAGGTCCTAAGTAATTCACAAATGTATATTTCGGTCATCAACACAACCTTCAACCTTCAGGATATTATCACTTTTAAAATTGATTTTTTGCAGTACTCTAACCACCCCGCCAGGGGTCCTTATGGAGAATTCTACTACGAATTTTAGGAGCCGTAAACCTATTTTATTTCTAACTAGCGGGGGTACCCGGCGTTGCCTGAGTGTTTGTTTCCGGGACGGGGGGGAGTTTTAAAAAATGTTATGGTAGGTAAGTAGGAAGGATCAAACCCGGAGTCATGAGTAAAAGTAGGAAAATAAAGTGTGAAAAAAAAACATCTGCAACGTTAACAGTTCGACCACCAAGAAAAGTCCATTCCAGTTGTTTAGGAAAAAAAAAACGACTACGGTAGGTCGGCGCGAACGTGAAAATATAATGTGAATTGTCCAGCACGCTAACCACTACGCCACAGAGCACTGCAGCTCAGTTTAGTGATTTTAAATAACTTCACATGAAAGAACTACGAAGCCAAACCGGTGTTCTCTTCTCAACTTTCCTTGTGAACGATCCCCAAACGATGTTAAGTGGTGGCAGGGGGAGGAGGAATTTATTAGAGAGATAATATTTTACCACTTCCATTGATCTTAACCGATTTTGGCCGTGACTTCTCAGCAGAAAAAGTATAGAAATCTAAGATTATCGAGGAATTTGAGAAATAATAAGCCTATAACACACCTCAGATATTGTTCTGCCGTTTGTGCATATTATATTTGCATGAAATATCTTGATTTTTAATCCTATTAATGTCAAAATCAGACGGGAAAAAATGAGTTCATTTTATTTATATAGAGAAGATTGTAAATATCAACATTTATTACTAATTATTACTATATATTAATGTATATCTATCTCTATACTTATTGCCTGTATATATTTATGTTTTTACTTATTATGTTTATATATTAATGATTTTGTTTATTACTTGTATATATTATCTATATATATTATCTATTGTTTATAATTACTGGTTCCCATATTGTATTGAATTCTATACTAGGTTTACTTAGCAGTTAGTTATTCCCCAGCATATGTGCTGCTACTGACAGTCATCCTATTCTCCACCTCTCCTCTCTGTCTATAAGTTTTCCTTCGTCCCATAATGGTAGATGGTTTCCCTTTTCTTACCAAATTTCGTCAGCTATACCTGACTTTTTAGTCTCTCCACGTACTACGGCTTTTCGATGTTCTTCTAACCGTATTTTCAACGGACGGCACGTTTCATCTTTGTATAGTTATCCACATTTACATGTGATTTCATATACACAGTTCTTAGTGATGATTTTTATTTCTGTAGGGGGTTTGACTGTCACAAGCCCCCTACAGAAAAAAAAAACGCTTAAAAAAACCCCAAATAAATTATATCTACGTAATCTTGTAAGTGACATTTCATTTCGCTGATTATATTCAACACGTCTTAGCAAACAATGTTTCTTTTTTGCCTTGCCCTGTTTCTATCCAATGTTCCTTTTTTACACTACGTTTCAGGGACTACTTTTTTCTGTGAAGGGCTCGTGCACGTCGAAATAACTACGAGTTCTTTTCTAAAACCGTTACATCAACGATCGTATATTTTTATAATGGAATTTGAAAATTAAACTGCATCAAAGGGAGGTTACTCATTTGCCCAGCTTTGCCAGATTGGTCTCTTTGGGACGAATGTGGATATTTTGGAAACGGTTTGACTTTCAAATATTGCATTTTAACCCATTCATAAAGTAACGTATTGTATTATTAAGGAAAAACATCAGAATATATAATATATATATATATATATATATATATATATATATATATATATATATATATATATATATATATATAATCATCACCATCTCCGTTCAGTCTCGAAATAAAATGGATACCTCCGGTAAGGGTAGCTGCTAGAATAATTGTGAGGCAAGGCTTGCACAATTCCAACCAAATTTTCTGAAATGGGCAATGCTTGAGACCAGTGCCAAGAAGTCAAGTACAGCAGTAAACAATGCCGAGATAAGCGGAGAGCACATACAGCACCTGGAATTCCCAACTGATCACCTATTTTAGTACTGAAAACGGTGTTTGAAGGTATTTATACAGAATATTATATAGATGGAAAACCTACTTAAAAAACACAAGCCTGATAAACCAACGTTAATACTGTTTCGAGATTAAACGTGTCAGACTGAGGTTTTCAACGTGAAACGTGACAGACAGGAGGTAGAAACGATGGGCTAACAGCCTTACCGCCTCCGCTTCTAATCGCAATGCAAAGTCGTGCGTAAATATAACAAAACGATATTCTTGTCGTTCTAATGCATTTACAGGAATCGTTTTCCCATCAGAAAAGCGGTCATATATTTTGCGAATTCAGTTGTAATCTTGACATGTGGAGAAATTTATATCCTCCCGCCAAATATTCTCCCATGCGTGAATATCAATAAACATGATACACGCGGAACATTTCCCAATGGCCTTGTTTTCTGCAAAGCGTTTATGCTAGCAAAATTCTTTAGCTATATCGAATGCACTAAGGCTAAAATTTTGTATATTTTCTCTGTTCTCAATATAGCTGATGCGTTATTTTTTTAGTTGTTTGTTTTTACATATATAATAACAAATGCACTTTAGCAGCATATGAAAATCAAAGTTGCATTAACAATTACAGAATGTATGCAAATAATAGCGATGTTTGTAAAAAACTAGTACAGGAAAAAAAGTATTAATAGTTTGTTGTAATAAAATAAATTCAAACACTTTTCTATGTGTACTTTCATGAAGTTAACTATTTTGCAAAGATCAAAGGGTAGAATCTGTTCTGATAATATACTATATCTACTCTGCATTAACTCAAAGGAAAGAAATATCTACAGAGAGGTATGTTCCGTTTAACATTTCGTCTTCGTCTTGTTACAAGGAAAGGCTGTCCTCTTTCCATGTAAATAAGAAGAACATTAGATAAGTGAAAATGAGCCTAGGATAAGCCGAGATTCGAACCTTGTAAGCAAAGTTTAGAATTGGAATGTTAGAGTTTAGCTATTGTTTATGAAATAGTTTGATATTGTTGTATTGTAAAATGAATTTA
Source organism: Euprymna scolopes (assembly GCF_053919585.1). NCBI lineage: Eukaryota > Metazoa > Mollusca > Cephalopoda > Sepiida > Sepiolidae > Euprymna > Euprymna scolopes. The sequence goes on along the minus strand of NC_136492.1, from coordinate 10,157,733 downwards.
ATTGTTCGTTCCGTTATGAAAACTTAATTAATAAAATAGGTTAGTTGAGAATTCCTTGTTGTCGGAAGTGTGTTGGGAGAACGTGTGCTGAGTACGTGAGTTGGTCACGTTTTGGAACCACACATCTGACGTCATAGCAAAAAGGTAATTCTCAATAATAGTAGCTAGGATTAGCAGATTAGAAGAGTCAAGTAGTCGAGGATTCAAGTTCGAACAGTAACATAGTCGGTCGGAAAGAGCTGACATGGACAGACGAGGGCCCCCCTCAGAGGCGAAGGGGTAGAAGTTTAATAATGTAGAACGAATGTGAAATCCTGACATCATCATCATTTCGACCGGTCAAATGAAATAAAGAACATCATCGATTTTTGTAACTGTTGTTTTCGGGTCGTCATTTAACAATGGAAGATAATGTGTTAATCATCTTAATATGAACTTTGTATAACCCCCTTCCAAGTAATGTGTACCCTCCTCCAGCATAAGTAATGATTAATCCCCCTTCTGTGTTAAAAGAACTTGTATATATCTCCAGTCAGTATATATGAAGTCCAAAGCATCACATAACTGTAATATGTATAAATATCTCCCTCTGTCTGTCTCCCTCATCGTTGCTTCTGTATTACATGTATTATATGATCCGCAATATGACCCTGCTCTAAAACAGTCTGCAGAAATCTGAATTTTATTTAAAACCAATAATAATGTTTAATAGTGTTTTTTTTTATGCGAGGCCAGTAATAATTAGCTCTATATTCAGATACATTGCGTTGGACAGTGAACTTGTTTCATGCTTTTTTATAAGTATAATAACACATACATTTACAGGCCATAAAGAAATTTGTAACGATGCAGCTATTAAAAAAAACGAACACACAAAAGAAAGAAAGAGTCGGGTCGGCATTTTTTCTTCATTAACAGCAATTTTGTTATTACCGTCACTCTACCGTCTAAACACCAATAAAGTAGGCTCTCACTGCCACACTTCCATTTAGCCTTATGCCTTTCTCCTTCTTCCGACCGCACACCGGCCACTCGTCCTTCACTTTACACGTCTATTTTCTCCAATATGCACTTCGATTATCTCGACCACGTGGTGCATTTTTTCATTTTTATTCTCGCGCACACTTCCTAATTTATATGTGCGCTTCTTTCGGCTACTGCTGTTGCTAATCTTTACGCAAGTCAACCATCTTTTACTGCTGCTTATGCTTAACACGCGCTCATTTGCATTATGTTACAAATTAGCATGTCTATTCTCAATTAAATAAACTATCTCCAATATAGCAATGCTTTTAAGAATGTATATGCGAAAAATTTGTTACGTTAGTAACATCGTAATATTTTTACTTTCGTCTCAGAACTTATCAAGTTTCGGAGGCTACCTGAGGGTAAGCGCTTCATAAAAAACATTCAGTTACATCGTGTTGATTGGGAAAAATTGTAATAATTAAGCAGCGTTTGAATATTCAAGATTGCTGTTCAACGAGAATTTATTTACATTGGACTTTAAAACAACCATGTTGTACTTAGCTTGCAAGTCGCTTCGATGCGTTTGTTATGAAGGATTTTCAGTATACGGGATTTCTCAGTCTCAGTTGCTACGAATAAAAAGATAGACTATAGAAATTCTTACAACGTCTATTCTGTGAGAACTAATTAGCAGGGAAAATAAAAGAACATCGCTCACTACATTCTCTAATCGGGTTTGCACTCTGTTTAGCAAGAAAAAAGTTCTGAGTAGCTTCTTCGCAGATGTTGTCACGATACTCATTCTAAGGTTGTATATTATTTAAACATATTACTTAAAGCACAATTAAAATAAAACTCTTAAAAAATATGTTGTTATTGTTATATAATTCGTGTACTAAAAAGGCACCAAAACAGTATATGTTGTATATGTTGTATAATCGTCTAAATGTGGATATGCGTACTTGGGACGAAGGGTGTCATCCTGATGTGTATACGTGTCACTAAATGTCTATTGTTGGTGATTCTTCACTGTTTGAACCCTAGAATTGTTGTGTTGCAGTCTATTTATGTTAAAATAATCCTTATCCATGAGTGGCTTCCGGGCCTTGATAAGTGGTGATCACTGTGTAAAAAAAAATAAATTATATATATAATTGTTCATATGCGTGCCTAAATCAAAACGCGGATTCCATGAACAAAGCTTCTTTCTTAGAACTGCACGCCTGTGGAACTCTGTTCCGTCTGCCTGCTTCCCTCCGGACTACAACTTGGATGTCTTCAAGTCCAATGTTAACAAATTCCTAATGAACCGCCCCCCTAATTAAACACATCATCAAATCTCCACACTAACGTAATGTACTTGCAATAACCCTTATCGCTGAGTGGCTTCCGGGCCTTGATAAGTGGTGATCACTGTGTAAAAAAAATATATATATATATAATTGTTTATATGCGTGCGTGTGTGTGTGTGTGTGCGCGCGTGTGTGTGTGTTTGTGTGTGTGTGTGTGTGTGTGTGTGTGTGTGTGTGTGTGTAATACTTGTATTTTGGGCATACCTTCATGCATCTTTTTATCTTGTCCACCTAGAATTCATCTTGTTCTTGGAGGGGAGGCTGGAACCTGTTTGGACAAATTCATTTTCAAGAACGCTGGTTGGTTTTATATAGTTTTCACTTTCCATGTTTCAATCGCAGAAGAATGGAAAGTGAATATCTTTGCTTGCGTTGTTATTTCTAGGTTTCTATTTTCACATATATCACCTCCCTCTACAGTGAAGGGAGGACGACCTGTAAAACCGCCCGCTTTGCTTAACCACACATTATAATTGGACACAGTTTTGAACCTATAAGGAATCTTAAATAAGTTTCCAGATTTTTTTGTACACGCATTTAAACTTGCCATAGACGCTTCAGTATCTTCTTGCAATACATCTAATAAGATTACTAACCAATTTTTATGGTTTCAAGTTCAAATAAACAGCTACAGAAAGAAGTGGAATACACTCTACTAAAGCATGTTTGTCACAGCTGGTTATTTTCAAAAATGTAATCTGTTCTTGAGGGCGAGTTAGAAGAACGATACGCAATAAAATTCTGGTTTAAACGTAGAAAAAATGACACGAAAAACGTGCGAAATGCTTTGGGATGCTTTGAAACTATTTTGAATGAATCTAACATAAGTTTTCGAGTGGTATAAGATATTCAATGAAGGCAGGGAGCCGATGAGGAATGATGACAGCTGTGGGAGGAATAAAGAAGCCAATTAAAAAAATTCCATAGAGACAATAAATGCATTGTGTGTATGCCAATGTGATAACTGTGCACACAATTATTTGTGAGGAACAGAAGATGCGGGAAATTTGCCCGAAGTTGTCCGAGGCGTACCCAGAGAAGATCAGAAAGAAAGACGTTTTAATAATAGCAGAGAGATGATCATTGAGCTGAAAAATTCAAATCCCGTGACCCAGACTTTTTCCCCTGTGACTTTTGGTTTTCCATACGTTCAAGGAAATCCTTAGAGGCTTTCATTATGAGATAATTAAATACATTAAAAAATTTGAGATGAAGTTAAATGACAGGCTCATACAAGAGGACTTCCGTTGGGACCTTCAAGAACGTGTTGGACCGGTAAAAGAAGTGTATTTAAGCCGCAGGAGATCACTTCGAAGGGGACTAGAGTTTCATTTGTGCACTATCAATAAAAATGTCCGTACAAAAAAGTCGAGAAACTTATTTAAGACACCTTGTGTTTTTAAAAGTATTTCTCGTTGGCATGTTCTGCTATTACGTAAAGTAACAGTAGATTCAACAAAGAAAAAATTTCACGCCAGAAAATAATTCGAGTTTATACGTAAAATAGGATGGAAAAAAATATTTGTTTCAGGAGGAGAAAATATGATTAACTAAATTTTATGACTTTTTTAACAAGAAACTTTATTTTATAACAATGTTACAAGTTTTCAAAATATTATTTAATTTTTGTTTCTGCATATTGTATTTGTATTATTAAAAGTTGAAAACTTTTAAATTAAAATGAACATATCTCGACTCATACAAAAAATTATTGACCGAAATAAGCACCATCAGAATCAAAATAAATTTGCAAACGCAAAAAAGTGCATTCATACCAGTAACGTAAAAAAACCTAGCGCTGTGATAGCGATGAATTTACTGAAGATTTTTCATATCGCTTATTTTTCTGAAGCATTTTTTACGTAGAAAGTTGTCGAGATGCTTGAAAAAGTGGTAGTCGGTAAGTGAGACGTCTAAAGAATACGACAGCTTGAAGCAGAGTTTCGTAGTCTAATCTAATCGTAGGGTGTTGAATTTTTTAGGGCACTACATGATCGGAAAGGCCTAAAACGCATTCCTATACCGGGTTACATCCAGTTAGTCATACAACGTTTATTTTTAGCCGATACATGCATGAGTGTAATCGCAATTGCTAGTTGTCACCTTCAAATTACATTGCCCTGTTTCAATTAATTTAATGCTTTCGGGGATCAAGCCAGTCTCTTATGGAATAAGCGTGTCAATGAAGTTCATTTGTTAGAAAATTACTGATTTTAATATAAGATGAGGAACGGGTTGCTCTATAATTATAATTAGGCGCTGGACGTGATTTAGAGGTTTTCATGTTTGCAGTAGGGTCATGCGATGGAGTGTCATACATTTGTTGCTGAAGACACAGACGCTCATCTTCGTTTAAAATTGTGTAGTAGTTTTAAACAATTACACCTATATTTCACAATCTTGTTCGATAAATATTAGAATTATTAGGACTGCTGTTCTCATATGCTTTAGTTAAGACGTGACAGTTGTCTAGCTGTTAGCGACACGAACTGTAGACCAGGGTGTCTAAAGTTCGAATACAGTTCGTTCCACAAGAATCGCTTTACTTGAGATGTTTACCGCCTTCATGTTGTATCCCACGCAAGTATCCGATGTTCTTCTAGAAAGCGTTCTGACTAGAAAAAAATCGAAGAAACAAATGCCAAAATACGATATACTTTGACAAGCTTCTGGACTTAACTTTTACTCCTGACCTGAAATGAAACACGTATATCAAACCCATTGACAAAGTCGCTGGAAAAATGGTGCGGCTCTTCTACCGTTCCAGAACATATCTCAGTCATGATGCAATTCTCTATCTATATAAAAGCCAGGTACGGCCAACAATGAAGTACTGTTACCACATCTGGGCAGGAGCATCTAAAAGCAGCTTATCCTGTCTTGACAGAGTTCAAAATAGACTTCGTAGCTTAGTGGTGGATGTCTTTTCTCGTCTCTGCAAGCTCTTTCCCACAGAAGAGACCTTGCGAGACTGTCTCTGCTTTATAATTATTTACATGGCAGTGCTCGGCTGAGCTTCAATCTATGCCCCCCTTGCAAAACTTTCACGAAAAAAACACTCGTCCAGGCAAAAACACTATAAATAATTTCCCCCACTCTTTATCTCTGCCTAACTCTGAATGTAGATTCCATGAACAAAGAATTTAGAACTGCACGCCTCTGGAAATCTCTTCCGATTGCCTGCTTTTCGAGCTTACTATATCCTGGTTGTTTTCAAGTCCAACGTAAACAAGTTCTTCATGAACCCTCCCCCTAAGTAATCCAATTTACAAAATTCACACTACTTATGTTTACTACGCTATAATCACATTGACTAATGTATACCCATTAAAACTTATCCTCGAGTCGCGTCCGGGCCTTGATAAGTGGTGATTTCTGTGTTAAAAAAATTACCGTGTACTTGCGTTGGTTAATAAAAATTTTAAATGAAACACGTGTGCATGCTTATATTTATATTGATTAACATTTCATTCTTACTACAGCCGGTAATTATGACCGATATAATGATACTGTTTTGGTTTTATATGTTAATAATTGATAAAACAACGACAATCGACCCTTAAGTAAAATATAATATCCAAATGAACATAACGTATTTGGTTGCAATAGATATATACAACTTTAAAATATATGTATGTGAAAACGGTTGTGAGTTACGTCAGTGCAAGTGTTGTGAAAACACTAACCAAATCATATAAATGATACAGTTCGCACTTTTTGTTTTCTCATTATTCTATGTTGCATGAATTGAGAACACTCTGAACAGCACGGTTCTTTAGAAACGAATGGTTATATATATATATATATATATATATATATATATATATATATATATATATATATGACGAATCCTATAGTTGGATGAAACGCAGAATATTCAGTGTAGCTTAATCGCCATATATATTTTATAAATTACTAACTAGCTCTACCTACGTATTGAGCACTTTTGAAGTAAATACTTAAAGTTTACGTATAAATCTATACTTTCGTATATTAAATTTATGTGAATAAATGAAGTAGTTATATATATATATATATATATATATATATATATATATATATATATATATATATATATATATACTAGCAAAAGTACCTGTCGTTGACTGGGTTCAAAAACAGCCTACAAAAAATGGACTCTGATTTATGAAAGTATGATAGGTTATGAAATAGAAGGGTTGTAAAAAGATAGCTTCGAATTTGGGGGCATAAAAACCAAAGCAGAATATGATGAAAGTAAAAATAAAAATAGTTAAACCCCATAATTTATTATACCATACCTGTTCACACTGAAACACTTATCACAATATTCTGCAGATCTATATAAAAACCTTGTTAAACTTTGTTACATATTTCCATTCTATGGAGGTCAGGCGTGAAAGAACACCCCATAATTTTATTATACCATATTTCTTCAAACTGAAACATAATTATCAAAGTATACTTACGCAGATAAATATGAAAAGTCTTTATTAAAGCGTGTGCCTATTTCCATTCTATGTCAGCGAATTTGAAATGGAGAACCCCGTTTTCAATTTGAAGGAGGGACACCTGAGCATTCTGTGTTAACAATTTAAAAGACTTCCGTCAACGTAAGGAATAATTATAAACATATTTTAATGTTCTCCGTTATTTTGTGTTTGAGGAATATTCGATTATGGCATGTGTAGTTTATATAAAAATACATTTAAGTAGTTATCGCCTCAAATTTCGTTTTAATTTCGGTTCGCTGAAATTATTTCAAGTAAAGATCATTACAAACTATTTCAAAACAAAAAAAATATGAACTGCACTTTTATTGACTATGGTGACATTTATTTCATGTATATTTATTTTTTCGGATAGTCGTTTGTTACCTTACTAAATAATATCGACGAAATATCGAAAAACAATGAAACAAAAGCAGTTTTGAAAAAAAAATGAGGCTTTACTTACATTAGTAAAATAATCTGAAAGATCGAAATGGGATATTAAAAAGGTAAACACGTAATTACTTTATATGTTTAAAGCAAAGAATCGATATAAATATGAATAAGAAGAAAATGGCGCCCTTTTCAAACAGAATAGCTTCGTTTCAGTTGTACAGTATTGAACAGTGTAGTATTGCGCCGTCGGATTCAGGGATGTACTATTTTAATGTAAAGAACACGAAGAAAGGGTTGTAATCAACTGAATTCCTTCTAGTACACTGACAAAAAAGTTTAAACAGATATATAAATAAATATAAAAAGTTATTTAAATGTTTTTAAAAAGAAACGTATTCACGTGAGCAGGATTTTTTCCTCCTTTGACACGATAACAAGTAACGTTCTTATTTTTTATTATTTAGCTATTTATCTATTTTCGAAAGAGTGCAACATGCAACTGGAGAAGAAAAAACGGAGTTATGCAACATTTGTGTCGAGGATTTTCTAAAGTCTCGACTTTGTTATTATGCTTTCACTTTAATAAGAACGTGAATTTATGAAGTGAATTTATTCGACACAATATGATTCAACCCTCCCAAAAAAATTAAAGCTAACGTGAATTGAGATTAAAGATAAGGTTTTATTGTGGACCCTCACACTTTTTAAAAAACCTTGTTAAACTTTGTGACATGTTTGCATTCTATGGAGTTCAGGCGCAAACGAACACCCAATAATTTTATGATACCATATTTCTTCAAACTTAAACATAATTAATTTTCTTACGCAAATAGATATGAACAGTTTTTGTTAAAGTTTGTGACATATTTCCATGGAGTACAGGCGCGAATGCAGATCCCACAATTTTATTATACCATCCCTGTTTAAGTTGAAACATACTCATCAAAGTAGTCGTATGTACATCTATATCAAAAACCCTTGTGGGGCCAGGTGCGGACGCAGACCCCACAATTTTTATGAACCACCGTTCTGCTAGATCAAACATACCCATTCCTGATCCTCGATACATCTCTTATCATTATATGTAATCAGTTTTTTTTTTAAATAGTCAACCATATAGGAGCCTATTCGTGACCAGATACATACACACACACATGCGTTCAGCTATATATTATATATATATATATATATATATATATATATATATATATATATATATATATATATATATATATATATAAACAAAGAAACTAAATTGATTTTCATTTGCTTACAATTTATGTTACGGATAATGTCGGCATCTTTCGAGCATTATCACTCTAATATAGGACGCTGAAGCGAGCAAAATGCTGAACATCCGCTCCTTTGATCTAGTTTGACGAACATATTTTACTTAAATCTCGCCCAATCGTAAATGTAACTCTAAAAATTGTTTAGCACATATGTAAATATTATTAGCAGTAGTGCACACACAGACATATATATATATGATTGCAACGTCTTGTCAGATGAGTGCCACTCCCTCAGACACGTAAAGTCCATGAGCCCAAAAATGACTTCATCGCCACGGGATTATTTTAATAGACACATGCCGGAAGGATTATCATATCACAGATGATGTTACAGAGTCTTAGCTTTGTACGACAGCTAAAGCTCTCTCTCTCGGGTCAAAATGTTGATGTCCAGCAACAAGCAAGAGCGAGATAGCAAGCAACAATTAAACTGCAAACCAGTTTAATGCGGGTACTGGTCTCCCGCTTTATGGTTTTGTAAATGATAGATTTGCTTCTCCTAGAAAGGTTGCCTTCACCACGGCTATAAACACATACATATACACACGCATATACACACGAACGCACACACACACGCCCATATATATATATATATATATATATATATATATATATACATATATATTGATAAAAATTCAATATGGCGTAATAGAAAATACAAAGGTATTTGCAGCTTCTCTTCCAATTTTATGATTTTTATAATGTCAAATCACTTCATTTTCCTTTTTTTATTAATTGTTGCTATTGCTTGTGATGAGTTAAGGGTATAATAGATTCACTGATTGATATACTAATTAAGTGAATGATTTTGCGCTACGAAACAGATACTGTACAGAGTTGTATAAACCAACTGAATTACAGCAATGAATTATAAGTTGGTTAACATCATGTGTGTGTGTGTGTACATATATATGTAATGTACACACACACATGTATATATATATATTTTTTTTTTACACAGTGATCACCACTTATCAGGCCCGGAAGCCACTCAGGGATAAGGGTTATTGCAAGTACATTACGTTAGTGTGGAGATTTGATGAAGTGTTTACTTAAGGGAGCGGTTCAATAGGAATTTGTTAACGATGGACTTGAACACATCCAAGTTGTAGTCCGGTTGGAAGCAGGTAGACGGAACAGAGTTCCACAGGCGTGCAGTTCTAAGAAAGAAGCTTTGTTCATGGAATCCGCGTTTTGATTTAGGCACAGATATAGAGTGGGGGAAATTTTTCACAGTTGATTCAGCTAGAGGGTGTGTTTCGTGAAAGATTGGCGAGGGGAGACCAGAGATTGAAGTTCGGACGACCACCTGTCATGGAAATAACGATAAAACAAGGATAGGCTCGCAACATCTCTATACTGTGAGAGAGAGAGGTTGCAGGGTAGAGAAAAGGGCATCCCCCACTAAGCCACGAAGTCTATTTTGTACTCTGTCAAGAGAGGATAGGCTGTTTTTAGCAGCTCCTACCCAGATATGGCAGCAGTATTCCATCCTTGGACGTACTTGGCTTTTATATAGATAGAGAATTGCAGCAGTAGTGAGATATCTTCTGGAGCGGTAGAAGGATCCCACCATCTTTCTTTCGACCTTGGCAATAGACTTGATGTACGTGTTCCATTTCAGATCAGGAGTAAAGGTCAAACCCAGAAGCTTGTCAAAACACGGGGCCTCACCCAGACGAGAGCCATCCATCACAATTGATGCCAGATTGGGATCAGAGCGTTGATATATATATATATATATATATATATATATATATATATATATATATATATATATGTATATATATGTATATATATATATATATATATATATATATATATATATATATATATAACACAGTGGAATATAATGGAAGTGGGTTCGAATCGATGTTCTTCTTTTACCAAAAGAAACTATATAAACAGAATCGCATATATATGCCAATACTACTTAATACCCCTTGCATGTTCCGTAACTATTTGTTATATGTAAATACTCCTTGATACTCCGTTATCTCTCTTATTATTTTCTATATGCAAATACCTATTAATGCCACATCAGTTCCCTTCACTATTTGCTATATATTGCTGTTACATGAAAGGGATGTCCCTTTTATCATGTAAGTAAGAAGACATACTAGATAGGTTAAAATTATATGCGGATCAGTTTAGAATCGAACCTTGTTGGCAAGTTTTTAAGATAATGGAGAAAGAAATGTTATAAATTAAGTCTATTGTTAATTCTATTAATTTTATGTCGGAAAAAGTGTCGATTATCCAATTATTTTAGAAATCTCAATATTAAAAATGTCATTTAAAAGAATGGGCAATGCAAATTAAAATACATTGTTTAAAAATAGGTTATATATTAGAATTGAGGATTCTTTTGTTTGACAAAAGTGTGTTTGGACAAACATATGTAAAGCCACGTGATAATAAGTCAAACACACTTCTGACGTCATAAACAAAGGAGATTTCTCAATATAGGAATCTAAGAGTTCGAAGATAAGTGAGTTGTCAGTTGATGAATTGATGAGTTCATGAGTTGATCAGCCAAGAGTTGTGAGTCAAGAGTCAATTGGAGAGGAGAGCGCCTTAGAAGCGAAGGGAGGAAAATAAACCATGTAAATAAAAACTTTGAATTCCTGACATCACCGATCGGCCGATTGGAGAATTAATAAATCAACTATGTTTTGTAAATGTTGTCTTGTGTCGTCATTCATCACAAATGAAAAGTTAAATGTGTTTAACCCCTTCCAAGAGTATGTGTCCTCCCCACCATAATCATAAATGAAGTATCTCCTCGCATCTATACGTATATAGGAACTGTTGCATTATATCTCCTAGTTCGCATTACTATGAAGCTTCAAGAAGAATCCCAGTCTTGTATTTCTTTCTTTCTGATCACTATCGTCATCTTTTCTGAATACCCTTTATATATATCCCCGTTAAGGTGTCCCCAATACGTACTGCTACAGAACACATATATCGTTTAATACCCCTCTATATCTTGTAACTATAAGCGTCACGTATCCATACCCATTTACATGTATGCATACAGACCCTTGCATTCTGAAATGGTCATCTATTTGAGATAATCTTATTGAAGGTTGTTTTACCTTCGCTGATTTTATGTGAACCTGTTTATTAACACGATTATTCCGCATGTGACAGAGCGCGTATGGCGGCTATATGCAAATACCGAACCGTATGCGGAATTACGACACGGTAAGGTAAGAAGGAAAAATACTATAAAAGGAACGTAGATCTTCGGGAGGTAATAGAGAAAATAGATAATTACGTTAGTGACGTAGGTGAAGAAAAGTCATGTCTGCAGAGTTAATGAGGAAATAAATATCGTTGTTACAAAAAAAAGTAGTCGAATTATTACTTGTTCTATATTCCTTTCGACATAAACTGAATATAACGTGTGGGTCCCCTGTGTACATGTAAGTAACGGTACACATATATCTATTCACGTTCTATCTTGGCTTACCCCTGGTATCATCTCCTTACAGAGGCAGCACAAAAAAAAAAACATTACTAACATTTCAAATGAAATCAATTACATGGAACCGTTTATACGTGAAGTCGACAAATAACGCTATTATTGCGTGCCAGTATCTACGTCAATGCAGGAAAAAGTTTGGACGTGGAACAAAGTTTTACTTTATACATTGATTGGAGTTAATTCTCCAACCGTCTGCATCATAAAAAGTAAAATGTACAATAGTATTGTACGTATCTGAGACGAACGGCTTCTAATTACACGAGCTCGTTAACTGCGTATGACATTTAACCTGAAGTAATTTTATTCTCGAAGAGAACATATCAAATTCTAGTAGTAATAATGGTAAAAGTAACGAGCCTGTAGATTTCACAGCGAGACGCCAAATTGATGCTGCGGTCTAAATTAGCGTTCCTATTCGTAAAGAACATATATTTCGTTGGCTGATACGGTTGAGCTCAAACTAATAGTAAACGAGCTAGGTTAATAGGAGAAAAATCAGGTTGCCTATTTATATGTAGTGTGTAACTCTTATTTAGCTGGGGCCATTTAAGGAAGTTCAATTAGCGACTCATAATAGAAACATACAATGTGCGTTTAGAGAACAGACAGCGGATCTATTCAGCTCACTAATTGATCAGAGGTTTGAAAACTATTCAGCACCCATTGACCTGATATAAGAATTGGAGCATAATAATATAGGATTTAATCGAATATTGTAAAGTCCAAAAAATAAACATAAAAAAGTAAAAGTCTTCTGTGAGATACTATGCGTACGCCGAGAGTGTAAAGACGTGTCAAAGATTCGCCTGCATTATAGTACATTACATTGTTAGTACCAGGGCGCTTGTGTTATTCGGTAATGAAATACGCTTAAATATGATATTTTAATTCATGCAGATTTCGTATTTATAAACAACTATCTAATCCGGTCACGCACTCTGGTTAAATCAAGTATTAGAGTGATTTGACTCGTACGCACACGCACACACACACACGCACCCATATATACACACAAACACGACTGTAACAACTTATGAATACGATATTAAAATAATATGGTAACATAAGTGCATAAGCACCATTTTTATAATTAACATCTACGAAATATTTAATGAAAAATAGAAACAATTTTACCGTATGTTTATTTAAGTTTTTTTTTTTGCACTGAGTTCGAATGTGAATAAGTTATGTTTAAAAGCTTTACCCACCCACGCTTTATTCTGGTTAAAAGAAGTATTAAAGTGATGTTTATCGTACGCACATGCATACAGAAACACGCACACGCGCACACGCGCACGCACATGACTATAATAATCAAAGCCTGCAAGGAACATTACGCCGGGCGAAAAAAAACATATCTCTTAGTGACGCCAGGATTTAATATTAGTAACTGTTCGTTTATTCATGTTCGTTTATTTATAAGAATCGAATAGAGGGAATCTGGCAAGGATTTCATGGCCATTTATGAATCTAAAATCGGAAACATTATGCTATGTCTCTGTCTGTATGAGCCAATTATGATTAGTGTAATCACAGTATCTGTGAAAATTGTAGAATTTGTCCTGGTCAAAACTGGTAGCAGTTAAGGACTAAATAGTAAGATAAAATAAGTAGGGATTCCTTTTTCTAAAGAGGTTGCGATTGTAATGGTGATGCTCGTCGCAAGGAATGTATTATCATCACGACTCAATATGTTTAAAACTATGTTTGAAAGCTACATAAGATATTGGTTATTAGTTATGTATTGAATTTTTCTTGACATCTGTTGTTGGAAACCTATAATACTTTTGTCCACAAGGGAATTTCTACAGTCATTTAATCATATAGGCGATAGAGCCAATTCCCTACTGATTATTATATGGTATCCGATATATGTAGCAGAGAGCAGACGCGCGTATGCAAATACATTTATGGCAATTTCTGCTTTTTTTATATCTGCATAGTAAAAATACATAAAAGTAAGACTATATGAACTGTCATCTAAACTCCAGCCTCTGTTCCATCGGCGAAATGTTGCATCGCACTGCCTTTTCTACAAGTACTTAAACGGTGAATGCTCTGAAGAACTGCAAGCACTTGTGCCCCCTCGACGTAAATACCCCCGACAAACCCGACAAGTAGCTAAATCCCACCACTTCACAGTAGAGATCCCTAGATGTAAGAGAGTGTTCTACTCAAGTAGTTTCTTCCCCAGGACAGCTAGACTTTGGAATTCCATTCCGGCTCCTTGCTTCCCCAACTGTACTGACATGCAGAAGTTCAAGTGCAATGTGAACCGACATCTTACTGCCCAACTCCCTACACAGTACTCCTGATGCATATTTCCCTGATAGTAGTCATCTATACCAAAGTGACAATGTGCCTTGTTTGGGATAAAAATGTAATTAAAAAGACGACGCCCTCCTCTTGTAACATAGCGCGGACGCGTGTATGCTAATGTATGCGAAATAACGTTATCGTAAAACTAAAATAGAATATAAAATGAAATATGACTACGTTTGAGATCACGTTAGTGGGTGACGAGAAAACGTTCGAAGTCACGTCGATGACGTCAGAGTCTTAACAACGAGGACATAAATGTCGTTACAAGGAAAAACAGAACTAATTTTTCTTTTCTATTCTCCGTCGACTTTGCGATTGAAAACTACAACGTGTTGGTTCCCGGACAACGTTAGACTCTCGCAAAGGCAAAAATTTTATTACATATGCAACGTATTTTATTTAATTGGTTTTATAATTACCTAAATTTGTGACCATATTAACGATATTTTACTTAATATTCCATTTTCGCAAGGCTGGAACACGGGCGGCTAGTATATAACAAAGTTCTAAACGATAGCCCACCTTTATAACTATGTATACGATATTTTACTTAATATTCTATTTTGTGTAAGGCAGGAGCACGATCAGCTAGTTTATAACAAAATTCTAAAATATAAACGTATGACGCACATTTGTATCTATGTCAACTATATTTTACTTAATATTCTATTTGGGATAAGACCGGAGACCTGCCAGCTAGTTCAAACGATATTCTAAAATATGAACATATAACCCACATTTATAACTATGTGAACGGTATTTTACTAAATATTCTCTTCTGGGTAAAGCCGGGGCACGGGCAGTTAGTTCATAACAGAATTCTAAAATATTCTATGTTAAATATTTTTACTTAATATTCTATTTGGGATAAGACTGGAGCTCTGCCAGCTAGTTTTTACGAAATTCTATAATATGAACATATAACCCACATTTGTAACGATGCTAACTATATTGTATTTAATATTCTATTTAGGGTAAGACCGGAGCCCTGGCAGCTTGTTTATAACAAAATTTTAAAATATGAACATATGTCCAACATTTTTAAATATGTTACCGATATTATGCTTAATATTCTATTCTAGGTAAGGCCGGGGCACTGACAGCTAGTTTATAACAAAATTCTAAAATATGAACATATGACCCACATTTTTAACAATGTTACCGATATTATACTTGATATTCTATTCTAGGTAAGGCCGGGGCACGGACAGCTAGTTTATGGCAAAATTATAAAATATGAACATATGACCCAAATGTTTAACGATGTTACCGATATTATACTTAATGTTCTATTTTAGGTAAGGCCGGGGTACGGACAGCTAGTTTATAACAACATTCTAAAATATGAACATATGCCCCACATTTTTAACAATGTTACCGATATTATACTTAATATTCTTATGACCTAAAACTATATCCGATGGTAAGGTCCCACCTTGCGGGCTTTGCGGAGTGTAGAGCCGCCCTTTAATTGACATTGCTCCCAGGTCCACTCTTACCCGGAGTGGTAGTACCTGTTAGGATCCTAACTATGGGTTAGATAGAATCTGGCGTAAAAAAGATATATACTCCATTAAAAATCGTTCCTCAAAATAACTAGATTCGGCATTAAATAACCTGAAAAATGTTGATATGCCGTAAAACAAAAACAACCAACCAACTTAATATTCTATTCTAGGTAAGGCAGGGGTACGGACAGCTAGTTTATAACAACATTTTAAATATGAACAGATGATACTTCCGGGATTAAATCGTGACAGGGAAAATGTTAATGGAAGACAACCAGCACGGAATCAATTTTAATTCAAACCACATATTAAAACGACAGAAACGTAATTTAATTCTCCAATGTATTTGCTTTTTGTATGAACATTCACAACATGTCCGTATATTTCTCCTGGTGAGACGCGTACTCATGAGGTAATTACGTTGAAAGTGGATGTGAAGCTTTCTCGATAATGCAATCTTTAAATCAATACGTTTTGTTTGTCTTTACATTTTTTTTTTGCCTGTTCAAATAACGATACGCAACTTTATCCTTCCTTCCACACAGGATTCCATACTATTAAATCTAACACATTATTCTACAATATTCCGAAATTGGATGATAATATATGACCATAATTTAGTTATCTTTTAAACAGAAAGTCTGCAGGTATTCCGATATAAAACAGAAATTCAAATATACATTCATATTAATGATTTACGAGAGCAGATATTTGATACTGTGTTTACTTCCTGCAGGTGCGTAACTCAAGTTTCCCTTATTTTATTTCTTTAGTCTTCACATTCCATAAAAGATGTTTATGATAAAGAAGTGTTACGTTCAAGAGGTAACAATTATAATTATAAATCATATGAAATTTGGGCACACTTGTATAATTTGACCCGAATTCTTGTGAATTTCCGTCAAGCATGGATCGAGCTACAGCGGCAATCATCGGTGTCAGCCGAACGTTGTTCAAATGTTTAAACGCTTACTCGACTTTTAATTTTATTTCTTTAATTTTTTTCTGTTACGTTTTTAGTAATTTTTACGATGATATTAAGAGGGGTGACTTTTTTTTGATTATTTATTTATTTATTTATTATTATTATTATTATTATTATTATTATTATTATTATTATTATTATTATTACTATTATTACTATTATTATTATTATTATTATTATTATTGTAATTCAATTTCTAGGAGTTTGATTAGCCAATGAAAACGTGCTATCTAAATGGAAGCAGAATACATTTGAATTGGAAGAAAGCGATTAAACTAAAAAAGCTGACATACAAATATTTTCAAACTCGACAAACAGAAAAATAAAAGGCAAGGAAATAAATCCATGCATGTTAACAAAAGAAATCATTTATTTATAGGCGTTCGAAAAGGCAACCCTGAAAGATATTTCCTCTACCCCATGGGGCCCATATCCTCCCTCTTTGCCGTCGATGGGGGTTCAACTGTTGACCGAAGTAATAGATTCCCAATGAAATACCGTTGTCTCAAGAAAGTTCTTCCGCCGGTAATAAAAAACCGAAAAAATAAAAAATAAAGAAATAAATCTACATTAAAAAAAAAAAATGTCTTCGTCCCCCCCCAAATAACTTGACTGAACAAGTCTTGCAAATAAAAAAAAAAGAAAAATACGGTTACAAAAAAAAATCTTCTACTTACGCCTTGCAATTATACGGTTAAAAAATATTTTCTTGAAGAAAAAAAAAGTTTCTGTTGATAAATATTTTGAAAAAAAAATTATATATATATATATATATATATATATATATATATATATATATGTATGTATGTATATGTTGCGACGCTCGGCTGACACCGACGATTGCTGGTCTCCCCCGACTCATGCTGTAGAAGAATTCACGAGAATTCGGGTCAAATTATGCAAGAGTATCAAAATTTGATTTTAGAAAAAAAAAATTTTCTTTATTTCCAACAATAACAAAATAAACGAAAAGTTTTGCACACTAATATTTCCAAGAATAAGAAAACAAACGAAAAAGGTTAGTCAACCAAAGATACAGTTGTTTAGAATTACTATCAATGCAACAAAATAACGACGGCTTGGTGAAACTCAGGTCAAAAAACAAGACGAGGGACTGGAGGTTACGAGGGAAAAGGAGGGTAGTCAAATTTTAGAACAGCTATCAGGCCCGACTTGAGTGAGTATTCACTCTATTAATAACGAAATTCAATGACAATGATAGTCCTTTTTTGTTTTTATTTTAATGTTTGGTTAATAATAACATTTCAAAAAAATCTATTTACCACTTGTCCAGAAGGCATTTTCTGCAACTTGTTGTGGGTTGAGGGTATGTATTTTTCTTTTTGTGATTTGGATTCTTTCGGCTCGACTTATGCATGAATCATAGACCAGAGTTACCTTATTGGGTACAAGCTGATAACTGACCTGCTTCCCTTTCCACACTTATTCATATATCACCATAACCAAGTCTAGGTTATTGCAGAACCTTCTGGGGCATTCTAGATCATTCTAAAACTTCTAGATACTTCTAAAATGTCTATTATTATAATGGCTTTTAAACTATTTAGTGTATTAATGACATTTGAGATTTGATTAGAATACTTTAGAACACATTTTAAACTCTTTTTATTGATTTTTATTATTATTTTATAGAAATGCTCCCTCGTCAGAGAAGAAATAATTGCTGTTTTTTTTTTATATCTATTCCGCCAAACAATTTTCGTCTTCAAGTTTTGACAATGAAGTAATATTTTAATTGCTTACATGTAGTTGCTTCACGCCTTGTCTGAGACGATTTCCATGATAAAACTCTATTTTCTCGCAGAAACACCCGACGTTTTTCAGGAAGGAACGTGGGATGTTCCTACCTACTCTTTTCACTATTCTCATCATTTAATTTTTTACTTATCTAACTTTCCATTTTCTCTCCTAAATATAGGGTTGCGGCAGAAATATCTCCCACATATTAAACTTTCAAATGTATGTTGCTTATTAACGCATGCAAGTGACAATAATGTTTTCATTTTGCTAATAACTTGTCATGGTTTCAGGTAGTCTCATCAAGCAATATCGTTTGGACTTATTCACATCGTTTGGACTTATTCACATCGTTTGGATTTATTCACATCTTGCGTTTACTGTAGAAATGCTTGTGAAGAATGGTGAATCTGGAAACTGCAACACAGAGAGACTTTTGAGTTCATTACAAGTCAGCACGACATGATGCTATTCCAGAGATAAAACCAATACAATTATGGGCTGCAAATTTTATAGCTACAGGTTCGACACTCATCTGGAAGGCCACGAAACGCTCGAACGCCATACAGTATTTGATCTCTGAGATTTTCTGGTTCTTATTCCTCAACACGTACAGCTCGCTAACATTGCTTTTGATTTTGTATTGCCTGATCGAATAATCGGATAAATTCTATAGACTAGTATTCAGTTCCATCCATTAATTTTTTGTTGCTCAAAAACTACACAAGTGCGACTGGAGTAATCGCATGTGAAAATATGGGAGATATTACCGGCTGTGTAATCAGAAGAAAGCTAAAACGTCAGAAATCTCTCTGAATTAGTGTCGTATAGCTTTCGTGTTTATGCTGTTTTGAGTTGAAATACGTATTAAAAATTTTAAGGGGAGCTGTAGCATTAAGCAATAAAGAAGTGAGATCATGAAAATATTTGGCACAGAAAAAATACGTAAAGATTTGAGACTTTCAACTTTTTACACGGATATTTAAAAGAGGCCGTGATCTAGTGGTGAACAATACGAACAGACGGCCTATATCTCCGAAATTCGAAACCATTTCGTCCCAGAAAAATCAATATCGCCTAGGATGTTGGCAACTTTCACGCGGTACCTTTCCATAACCTGTGATTTAATTCTGGAAAACATTCTAACGTGAAAACATTGGGAAAACCGGAGACATTTTTTTCACATAAGCGTCACCACTTATCAAGGCCGATCGGCCACTCAAGGATGTGTTCAAAAGAATCTTCAGATAATACGATATACGACGATTTCGACGATAATCCAGATATTTTATACATACTATTTACATTTTGTAAATGGTACTTGTGCATTTAACGAACCAGACGTAACGCAGAATTTGCTCGGCAGTGCCCGGCGCATGACGTCAACAGCTCAGGTTTTACTACTGTTTGAGGAAATATGGTCATCAGCCAATCAAAACGCTGCGCGCTTAGTTTCATCTCGATGTGCGCGCGCGTCAAGCAGGAGACGATAATTTCGATATGTGCATACGGGATGGCGACGACTAGGAATCTTCAGCGCGAATGTGGGTTGCGGTCACGCCACGCACTTGTGGACTGGAAGAATTTCCTGCGAGATATATGCTGGGATTACTTTCTCAGGAATCCCCGGCAGATACGAGCCTCAGGCCATACGATCGAAATCGACGAGTATATATATAAAAAACAGTAATCTACGTACATGCATATTTCGGTGCCCTAGCCCTCTTCAGCGTAGCTTGACTGTTATTAGGACTTGGGTTTTTATCGTTTATATATTTACGTAGTTTTTTATTGTTTATTTTTTTAAACGATATTGAGGTTAGCGTCTTCACCTTGAAGATCGGATTTTTTTTGTTTTTTTTTTAAATTGCCCATTTTTTTTATTTTGGACGTAAACAAATAATATTTTATTTATTTATTTATTTATTTTTAAAACAGTAATCTACGTACATGCATGTTTGAGGGCCCTACCCCTCTCCAGCGTGGCTTGACTACTATTAAGACTCGAACTCTTGACCTAATGTATTTCAGTCCAGCGTCTTATCCATTACGCTATGACGACTTACTGTTCAGTTTTTATCGTTCATATCCCTACCCCTCTTCAGCGTAGCTTGACTGCTTCGACTTATCCACTATAGCCTTACCCGGACACTAATAATTAAAAAAAAATCACAGTATGTTCTCCACAGCGAAATGTAGAATAAACATGTTGTGGACAAAGTCATTGCGGGGAGGTATATGAAGTTTCCTCCTGGCACACCACGAACGGCCCAAAGAAAAAATGGCGGTGTCACTGATTTAGATAACATAACAAATATGTGAGCGTGAAAAAATTGTCGCTTATCATTCAATCCCAGTCAAGGTTAGTTATCCTATACTAGTAATCAATCCGCGCACATAACACGCATACACACGTGAATTCTATCAGCCACTACATTGATTTAGGTCTTTCAATTCATTCCAAACCGGGAGAGAAATCGAAACATCTGTATAGATTTATCATAAACGCCAGACAAGTTGTTACTTGTATAACCGTTCTGCGTGGACTAATTGATCTAGTTAGTGTGTTCGGTTCTGTTCCTCGAATTCTTCTTTTTCACAGAAGTAATGATACTTGTCTTTTCGCCATTGCCCACATTTTAGGTGCTTGACTGAGCTCAACCTATAGCCCTCCACAAAACATATTTATGAAAACTGATCCATTAACAACCATGGTAAATAACGTTCGTTTCATCATGTGCGTATCTAAAACTTACGGCATAATAACGTTCACACATCGCTTCACCGAAATTAAACAACATTGAGTCTGGTCAAGACTAAAATTGATGACGATTTGGGAATTCTAGGTGCTCTATGTATTCTTTTCCTATCTCGGCATTGATTCCAACCGTCCTGACATTCTACTTGCAACTTAACTCACGCACTGCCGATTCTGGAGATATATAGTTAGAGATTGCAGGCGCAATCAATTTTACATAGAGTTTCCATTGTCTTTCGAGACTGAACGAAGTAATTTAAGCTGATTTTTTATTTATCTTGGTAGTAACCACTTATCAAGGCCAAAACGCCCTTTGAGGATTAGGATTAATGAATCAAAGGTTTAACTCTATTAACTAATTATGATGGAAATTGGCTGGCTTTGATTATTTATGGGGGCGATTTATTTTTAAGGGTTGCTTGTTTGTAAAACAGAAACCACGATGTTCTATTCTAGAGCAATATTTTTCTGAGATTTTTACGGAAAACCCTCTAGTACTCCTGCACATCATTTCAGTGAATGCTATCATTCTATTAAGCGTTGATCTTTTGCGACTGTTTTCTGTGATATAAGCCGATGCCAGTGTTATTTCTTTTCATCGAGGGCGGAGGCACATTTTAAATGCATTATTTTCTTCTTCTTCTTCTTCTTCTATTATTATTATTATTTTTATTATTAGTATTATTATTATTATTATTATTATTATTATTATTATTATTATTATTATTAGCGGGACCTGTGGAAATTTCACAAGGAACTCATCCATATGTAATATATTGATGTTGGCATTCTGTAGATGTTCAGTGTAAATGAAGCCGCTCTGATATTATTGTAGTTTTTTTGTTGTTCAAACTTCAAAAGTATTTATCTAAATTAGCACGAACGCCCAGCAAAGCCCAATAGAAAAGTACGCTTAAATATGATATTTACATTCTCGCAGATTGCGCATATTTTATTATGTTCTTTTGATTGTTATATGTAATAAAGTTGCGATTTAAATATGTATATGTATATATATATATACTTATATATGTATATATATATATATATGCTTATATATATATATATATATATATATATATATATATATATATACTAGCGGGGGTACCCGGCGTTGCCCGAGTGTTTGTTTCCGGGACAGGGGGAGTTTTAAAAAATGTTATGGTAGGTAAGTAGGAAGGATCAAACCTGGAGTCATGAGTAAAAGTAGGAAAATAAAGTGTGAAAAAAACAAAACATCTGCAACGTTAACAGTTCGGCCACCAAGAAAAGTCTATTCCAGTTGTTTAGGAAAAAAAACGACTACGGTAGGTCGGCGCGAACGTGAAAATATAATGTGAATTGTCCAGCACGCTAACCACTACGCCACAGAGAACTGCAGCTTAGGTTAGTGATTTTAAATAACTTCACATGAAAGAACTACGAAGCCAAACCGGTGTTCTCTTCTCAACTGTTCCTTGTGAACGATCCCCAAACGGTGTTAAGTGGTGGCAGGGGGAGGAGGAATTTATTAGAGAGAAAATATTTTACCACTTCCATTGATCTTAACCGATTTTGGCCGTGACTTCTCAGCAGAAAAAGTATAGAAATCTAAGATTATCGAGGAATTTGAGAAATAATAAGCCTATAACACACCTCAGATATTGTTCTGCCGTTTGTGCATATTATATTTGCATGAAATATCTTGATTTTTAATCCTATTAAGGTCAAACTCCTACGGGAAAAAATGAGTTCATTTTATTTATATAGAGAAGAGAAGAGAAGATAGATAGATATAGAAGAAGAAGAAAAGATAGAGAAGAGATAGAATAGAGAAGAAAGAGAAGAGAAGATAGTAGAATCGGTTGTGTTCCTCCTTATGAAAGCGATTTTTAATTTTTAATTTTATTTATAAATTATCAATCATCCTACTATATATGTGTGTATATGTGTGTGTGTGTATACATACTAGACTATCTGTGACCCGCTAGGTCAGTATGTTATATTAGCTATGGAAATTATGTATGAGCATGACACTCGGAACGTAAAGAAAATAGTTTTCTGTGACATAACAGAAACATTTATCAGAAAACATATTAAAATGAAAAAAGAGTGTAGACAAATGTCTATGAGTCGTTCGGCTTATAATTGTTTATTTTGAAAAAAAAACTTACAGCCATTGAATCATAAGTGTTCAGCCATACTTGTTGGTGCATGCGTACTGAACAGATACCATAATACTTGAAGCTAAATTAAAATGTTGATATATCTTTTTTAAATGAAATTGTTAGTTCAAAGTACAGAATAGTTAAAAAAATACACTCTCACCATGTTAAGAATGGTTTTTAAATAGTAACTCTTTTCATTTATATAAAACACATATTCATAACTCATTGGGGGCAATATTTAATTTATATGTTAATAATAAGGCCAATAAAACTAATTAAGATAACGCAGAAATGAATGATGTACAAAAAAGCAGAAAGTATTAACATTTATTTATTTGGATAATTAAAACTCGAAAAAAAAGCAATTGGTACGCTAAAAACTACACAGTAAAACAACACGTTTTATTGCCGAGTTGATTTTTTACACTGTTATGGGTTTATGTTTGTGTAGGCATGCGCAACCGGAAGTTGTAAGTCGGGTGCTGGTCATTTGAGTTTTATAATTATATAGATATAACTTGAATTCCTTCAGCCATATTTGAAACAGAAACCAAAACTCTTACAGAATTCTTGATAAAATTATTTAAAAAAAAAAGCTATAATCGAAACCAAAACCAAAACAATTATTGGAAAAAGTATGTATGACAAGAAATGGAAGTACATAATAATTAAACGACCCGGGTGTAAGCGTGACACAGAAAATAACACAAACCCTATCGGATTAATATATACACGATTATTATTATTATTATTATTATTATTATTATTATTATTATTATTATTATTATTATTATTATTATCGTAGTTTTCGCAGTATTTTGGTGTTTTAAACAAGTATTTTCATTCGAGAGCGGGATTTGCGCATAAGTTAGTGATAATAGATAAGCAGTACATTAGGTGGAAAACACATGACGTAGAATGACAGATTGTACCAAGTAGAACTGACTTCTTGAGTACATTAATGTTGTATTTTATTCCCAAAGCGTTCGACGGTTACATCTCATCATCTGGAGTTTTGCCATTGCACCTATTAGGTCGATCACGTGGTTCTGTCGCCGGACACATGCTTTTCCGTCACGTGTGTTCTTTTCCCTCTCTTCATTTTATAAGTTTCCACTGTGACATTACTATTATTATTAGTAGTAGCCGTAGTAGTAGTAGTATTACTATCATTATATTATTATTATCATTACTATTATTATTACTATTATTAATATTATTATTACTATTATTATTATAATTTTAATTATTATTATTATTATTATTATTATTATTATTATTTCACAGAAAACAATATTTTGATTATTCTCATAGAAATAAAATGTGAAGAGAAAACATATAATTTTTAAATGAGAAAGGGTGTGCATATATCATGCTCTTAAATCCCTTTACAATACGGCAAATAACCCGAGATAAACTTTCTAAAAATAGTGTGCTCGTCAAGTTTTCACTCCAACCCACGCATTGCACGCAGAGAAAGTCACACGGGATAAAAAATAAAGAAAAGAATGGTTCAATTTTTCAGCGTAAATGAAAGGCATTTATTTATGGTACTTTCCAACAACGTATTGCGACTTGTTGCAAAAGTCTCTTACGGTCGTTGATAAAACTCTGTTGTGTGGAGCATGTGCTTTTTCTCTACCGCGTCGATATATCTTCTTGTCTTTTCGCCACGCGGGTGTCAAATTTCGCACGTCGTCGTCTCGTTGTCCAGCCACGCGCATTTATTTTGATTTAACCTTAACGGTACTCTATTTTGTTCAATGTTCGTATTGAATCTTGTGTTAATACTACTTCACGCAATGACTCCTGCTTCCACACCCTTTGATCGGCTACGTGACTTCTCGCTGTTACCGAACAGTTGCCTTTTCATTGCTTGCCGCCCACGTGTGACACTTTTCCTCTGTATTTTTCTTTTCCTTCGCTGTGACGTCAGCTCGCACAATGGCACGGGCATTTGCTTACGCGTCATACGGCTGCTGCTGCCAAAATGCGCGCCAACGACTCAGTCGCAAAACGTTATCTTTAAGGTTTATGTAAGACCGAAATGCACGTGCAGTATTCATTCTTCCAGTGCTATAATACGATCTGAGATTATATTCTTAACAGCCAATATCGTAATACCGTAGAATAAGCAGGACTACTTTCTTCGTGTTCCGCGTACAAATACTCATATTTGAAACAGGGTTATATTAAGCTCTGCTTATCTTTATCCTGCTATTCTAGACTTTTGTTAATATATATAGCTTACACATAATCCGTCTTCGGTCTACATCATAAAAACATCGTAGATACCTGAATTTTCATGGAATTTCATCATCCTGCCATGTATTTTACCTAAACGTAAATTATACTAAATATAACCTACATTAATATCCGTTACGCCTAGCAAGTAATCAGTGTTCATAAAAGTGTTTACTCAAGTATGATTGACTTTGTATATATATATATATATATATATATATATATATATATATATATATATATATATATATATATATATATATATATATTTGACCCCTATTATTCCCCCTTAACATTTATTGTTTTAGAATCAAATCAAGTTATTAAGTCAAATTAATGTTCAAGGAACTTATATCTAAAATGCCAAGTGTTTAGCCCCAAAATTGTTGGAGGAGTTTGGTAGAGTTCTCAAAGGTCAAATCGTTGACCTTTGATACCTTAACAGCTAAATTTCTGGGCGAAAACCAATTGTAAAGATCTTCCCAAATCTCAAATCTCAATACCCTGTATATTAAATTTCGAGTTTGTAGACTAAAAATGGACAGAGTTATTGCGTAGGGAAATGTAAACAGACAGACAGACACTCGGTCGTACACTATGCTTAGACGTTTCTCGGTCGTACACTACGCTTAGATGTGATATTTTAATTCATAGAGGTTGCATATTTATTATAATTGAGCCCATGTTTTGTAAATTACTTTATTGGATACATAAAACAGAAGTGATTCAAAAGTTAACATAAAGTATGACTTTGGTGCCCTCGGCTTGAATCGAAACAAAGTCATCTAGCGTTCCAGCATTTTTCGTCACTATTTGAACTATTAATAGATACAAACTCAAACGTTAAGCAGATATTAACGTATAAATGTGTATTTCGCATGCGTACAAGAGTAGTTTTTGTCAACTTACTCCTGCTATGATTCGTTTTAATCAATTCTGACGTCTTAGCTTTTATTTTTGTTAACTAAATACCAATTCGAATTTGTTCCACAGGTTCGAATTACCTTCGAATATGGCAGAGGCCGTATTTTTTTTTACACAGTGGTCACCACTTATCAAGGCCCGGAAGCCACTCAGGGATAAGGGTTATTGCAAGTACATTACGTTAGTGTGGAGATTTGATGAAGTGTTTGCTTAAGGGGGCGGTTCATCAGGAATTTGTTAACGTTGGACTTGAAGACATCCAAGTTGTAGTCAGGTGGGAAGCAGGCAGACGGAACAGAGTTCAACAGGTGTGCAATTCTAAGAAAGAAGCTTTGTTCATGGAATCCACGTTTTGATTTAGGCACAGATTAAGAGTGGGGGACATTTTTCACAGTGGATTCAGCTAGACGGGTGTTTCTCGTGAAATATTGGCGAAGGGAGATCAGAGATTGGAGTTCAGACGAGCACCTGCCATGGAAATAACGATAAAACAAGGATAGGCTCGCAACGTCTCTTCTGTGGGAGAGAGGTTGCAGGGTAGAGAAAAGGGCATCCCCTACTAAGCCACGAAGTCTATTTTGTACTCTGTAAAGGCAGGATAGGCTGTTTTTGGCAGCTCCTGCCCAGATATGGCAACAGTATTCCATCCTTGGACGTACTTGGCTTTTATATAGATAGAGAATTGCATCAGTAGTGAGATATCTTCTGGAGCGGTAGAAGGATCCCACCATCTTTCCAGCGACCTTGGAAACAGACTTAATGTACGTGTTCCATTTCAGGTCAAACCCAGAAGCTTGTCAAAACACGGGGCCTCTCTCAGACAAGTGCCATCCATCCCAATTGATGCCAGATGGGGATCAGAGCGTTGATGATTTAAGGATAGGAATTTGGTTTTAGATGCATTAAAGGTAACCAGCCACGTCTTCCCCCACTGAACCACGCGCTCGAGATCAGAGGAGGAAGAATCAGAGAGAACTTTGTCATTTACAGCCTTTGATGTGTTGCCGTAGATGGTCGTGTCATCAGCATAGATGTCAACGAATGATTTAAGTATGTGTTTAGGGAGGTCATTGATGTAGATCAGGAAGAGAGTTGGGCCCAGGATTGACCCCTGAGGGAATCCAGCATTACTACTGGAATCCTCTGATTTTTGGTCCATCGACCACTACTCTTATTAGCCTATTGGAGAGAAATGATTTAATGATTAAGAAAACATTTCCAGTTATACCGTAGCTGGAAATCTTGTGAAGTAGACCCTTATGCCATACCTTGTCGCAGGCGTTTAATATGTCAATAGCAATTGCCCTAGAAAGAAAGCCTTTGTCAAGAGATTCACTAATCCTGTGAGATATAACCGTCAACACATCTGCGGTAGATCTTGCAGAGCGGAAACCATATTGTGTGTCACTAAGAAGGTTGTTTCTGCTGAGGTGGTTGACTATTTCTCTATTTAATATGGATTCCAGCAACTTACTCATAACACACAGGAGACTTATTGGTCTGTACTGAGAGGGAGATGACTTATCACCTGAATTCTTAAATACAGGGCAAACCGATGAGGTCTTCCAGGGAGTCGGGAAGCACTTCTCCGTAAGGCAGCGCTTAAACAGTTTCGTAAGTCTGGGAGCAAGTTCTGGTTGAAGCTTTTTTAACACTATAATTTGGATGCCGTAAGGGCCAGTTGCTTTACTGGAATCAAGGTTCTTGATTAGCTTGGCGACCTCATGCACGGATATTTGTATGTTACCTAGCGTGTTCTGTGTTATAGGAGGAAATATGGGGAGTTGATGGCCTTCTAGACAAAATAAACAATAATAGGGAAATATTCATTTTTATACCTACATACACTAGCGTTTAATACTTAAGCACACATCAGTGACAAGCATTGGCGGACGGAAGAGTCGAACGCAGCAACTAAGCCATCTTTTACTGTATTCGTTAAGTGGGACACAAAACAATTGCCACGAAAATGAAAGGAATTAAACGTTCAATTCG
The DNA here is from genome assembly GCF_053919585.1 of Euprymna scolopes. Classification (NCBI taxonomy): domain Eukaryota; kingdom Metazoa; phylum Mollusca; class Cephalopoda; order Sepiida; family Sepiolidae; genus Euprymna; species Euprymna scolopes. The sequence continues at coordinate 10,129,121 of NC_136492.1, read as the reverse complement.
GGCGCAGATATTAGACAATCTCTAGTGTTCGAACGACAGGAAGAGGTGGTTGAGTGCTTCTTGTTTTATTCTTCTTCAAACAAACAGTACCCATCCTTATGTATCCTTAATGTGGTTTGATAATTATATATATATATATATATATATATATATATATATATATATATATATATATATATTAAGCGAAGCCGACTATTAATCTGTTTGTAAACAAGCTGATGGTTAGGGCACTGGTGGGACGGGCGGGTGTGGATTTAATAAACACTCGAAGAGAAATATTTACAGCATGGCCTGATGGTGGGAGCTCGCGCCTGTCAATGCGATGGTCGTAGGTTCGATCCACGGCTTGGGAAAGGTGTATGTCTAGCCGCACTGATGATCTGTGACACAACGAAACATTACTGTATGTAAGTGACAATATATATATATAGTCAAGTATAATGTAAAATCTATATATCTATAAAAACAGACGATTTCAATAATCACATCTCCTAAAAAACTATGGTTCCTACGTTCTTAAATTAACCATAAAATATTATGCTCTTATTTATTGTCCATCTTGGAAGGGTATATTTTTTCCTAACTTTCTATTTACAAATTACAAAATTACGAAACTTACACCAGCCATCACAATCCAACCTCCGACACCACGTCCGCCATTCTGGCGCTAGCCGCACACACGTACACACAACACGAAAACAAACGCTGTCCTCCAAAGGACAGACTATTAGTACTACTACCCAGCACACGCGCACATACACACGTTCACTACCGTCCTTGTGTACGTCACGTTGTTATGGCAACCAAGCCCGTTCCCGTTTATCTATTCATTTGCTTATATTTTCTTTTACTACATTTTTTATTTATTTTTTTATTTATTAAAGGTAAGAGAGTAAACTGTTAACCATTAGTTTGCGTGTTCGATCCTGATTGATTCTACTTTTTTTTATTCTATTTGTTTATTAAATCCTATCCGAAGCGGAGAGGGGCTATACCCTTTCCTTCCACCTCCCCCAAGGGTGGGTTCCTAACAGAAGGGCGTCCGATCCTCCACCCACCTACGGGCAAGCAGGGGGAGCTGGCCACCATCCCCCCACCAAAAGGGGAAGCCTGGCATTTTCTCACCCGAAAGGGGGGAGCTTGGCAGTTTCTCCCCCCAAAGGAGGGAGCCGGTGTCCCCCCCAAGGGTGGGGGGGCGAAGAGGCCGTGAGGAGGTGACTTTTTTCTTTGGGGGGGGGAGGAGAAGCCTGAAGGTGGGGTTGGGGATTATCTCTCCCTGAAGGGGGGAGGCAGGCACCAAGCATGTAAATCCAGAGGGGTGACTTTTTTTGTTACCCCTCGGAGTGGGAAGGGGGCCAATCACCCAGGCAACACCGGGTAACCCCTGCTAGTGTAATTATACACATGTAATTATATATATTTATATCGATATATGAGTATAGATATCTACATATAGTTTTCAACATGCAGACTGTTTCGGTGTATCATATCTCCCCAATATGGCTAGACTAGAACGCATACCTAACCAGTGATTGAACCTACAATTATCTTATTTATAATCGGCAGTTCTAACCAATGGCTCATGAGACCAATGCCCGAAAACAACCTTATAGATTTATATAAACATGTGTTTACTGCTTTTACGACCTTCTTTTTAATGTTACAAACGAACAAATGGAAAGCTTCGCATAAGCGTGTGAATCATTTTACGATTGTGCTTATATCAATCTATCCCGGCGCAGTGATTAGAGTACTTAGAAAAATCAATTGTAAAAAGTGATATTCTCCATAAGGTTGAAGGTTCGATACTCAGTGCGGGCAACCAAAGAAAGTACAATTGCGAATTACTTAGGATCTCTATTAGGTCATGGTTGACGGTACAAGAGCACGCTACCCCCGAAAAAAATTATGAGTTCCGCTCGAAATTCCGTCCAAATTTCTGAGTTCGACAGATACATTCCCGAGTTCGTCAAGATACAAAAAAATATGCCTAAACGGTTATATATATATATATATATATATATATATATATATATATATATATATATATATATAATGGGTTAAGAAATTCCAACGAAAGAAAGATGTATATTGAAAATAATTTCTGAGGAGGATGCATCACATAACGTCTGCAACGCGCGTAAAAACGATTTCAATGGCTTAAAAACATTATTACAATGATCCAAAAATAATTCCCAATGAAAAACCAAGACACGAAATAATAAATTATGTTAAAAAATACACATTGTTAGTGACTACTTCCTTATTTAAATATATATATATATATATATATATATATTTATATATATATATATATATATATATATATATCCCGTTTCCTTTTTCTATTTTCTAAAGTCTCTAAATCTTTTTATTTATACTACATCATTAGTTTTGTTTTTATTTTGTATATTTTACATTTTTATTTTATCTTTTTTTTTTTATAAATCTACGCTTAGAACATCGGATTTGCACATTTTCAATTCGAACTCTCTTGATTTTATCAAATATTTTCGCTAATTGAATTTTCATTTTAAAAGTTCGACGAGATACACCTAAAGAAGGTCGCAGGTTGCCCGAAACGTTGTGAAGATCAAACTCAAGATGAGAATAGTAGTTCGAGGAATCCAAATAATACGAAAGAAGTTTTTATTTTCCTTGAATTAATTTTTTCTATTCATTTAATTAGAAACAGCGAAAAATATGCTTAAACGGTTATACATATATATATATATACATATATATATATATATATATATATATATATATATAAATATATATATATATATATATATATATATACGTTTTTATTTTTTGCATTTTATTTTTTATTACCGTATTTCTCTGTTAAGTTACATTATTGTTTCAGCTACCCGGCCGTTTTTTGACTGTTTGTAGCTTCCTCAGACTTTTACAGAAAACTATATATATATATATATATATATATATATATATATATATATATATATATATATATATATATATATATATATGCCGGTTCCTTTTTTCCCTTTTTTTAAAGTCTCTGTATCTTTTTATTTTTAATACATCATTATTTTTATTTTTATTTTGTATATTTTCATTTTTATTTTATCTTTTTTTTTAAATCCACGCTTAGAACATCGGATTTGAACATTTTGAATTCGAACTTTCTTGATTTTTTCAAGAGTGTTTCGCTAATTGGAATTTTCATTTTAAAAGATATGATTTACTTTATAAGAGAGAGCGTCTCTCCTTGCATATTCTCTCCAGGGTATTGCACTTCCGAAAAATGAGGCAGAATAAATTTATAATTCTTTATTCCCAAAGGAGCATTACAAATAACTCTGGACACTATATCGAAAAGTATTGGAATTTATCTTCAACAAATTTGGAATCTAATATCATCATGCAATTCGTGTTAAGATTAAATACTCCACACGGATATCAAAATCTCATATCCGTTTTCTGTTTCTATCAATTCTTTTTTTTTTACTCAATGTCCCTTAAATAGGTTTAATCTTTAATATATTTTCTATGTATGTGCAACATTATTTCAAACCAAATGTAATATTTTGCCAATAACTTTTTTTTTTCTGAGGAGATGAGCCTACATCGAAAATCAATAGATTAAGGTAATTACTTTGAATTGTATTCTTTCTTCAAATAAGATTTTCGTTTTATAAAATTATCTTTTTCTGGATGTAATTTAAATATAAAAACCTATAAATTAAATATATATGTGTGCGTATAACATAATTATTTTGCTAATAAAAATGATAAATTATTAACATCGTAACTTAATTCATCTGATATATTGACGATGGTCGATGACTTTACACCATGCAGTATAGCATAAAGTCTTTGTCCAGAATTTGTCTTTTTTAAGTAGCTGCATTAAACATTATAATTTGGTTTCTTTTCTAATATGGAATGTTATTTTCATAACGTTTCAGTCGATATAATCTCAGATTATCTTCAGGCCTTTATTTGTAAAAATTAAGAATTTTCGGTTGAACTAGGGAATCTGGTGGATTATAGATTTGGGCAAATTCCTAAAATTATAAATTACTCTCATATTCAGACTGAAAGTTGCATCTTAAGTGCGAGCCACCTTCAAAAATACAATTGCATATTACTTAGGGCGTCTACACAGTCTTGGCGGACGGAACGAGAGCATGCTAATCTTCTCGAATTAAATAAGGTATATTTTTCGAAATCACGCATAGATCGCGGAGTTTTATAAAAAAAATCACTAGCTTGATAGAAAGATTCACGAGTTCAACAAGATACACCGAAAGAAGATCGAGAGTGTTATCAAGCGAAAAGAAGGTAAAAGTGGCACTCAAGTTCAGAACGGTAGCTGGAATAATCCAAATTAAACGCTGAATTCACCCTCGTCTGAAATAATACAGGAACATAATATGTTAAGATATATTCACTCTTTCAAATGTACCGTTATTACACAAGAACGAATAGAGACGTTGTCATTAATTATAATGATATATTGCCCGGTCGTGACATACGTATTATATTTCATTTTATACAGAAATTGAAACATGGGCATTGCGTTTTTTTTTTTTCGAAAGAGTTCTTTTCTTGTAAGTAATAAAACCAAAATACTCGAGCTGAGATCGAAACCAAAACCTAAAGACAGTGAGTCAAATGCTACTAGGCCAGCTTGAAACTATCTTTAAAAGTGTTTCAAACCTACTTGTTCTCTACACAAGGAAGCTGACATGTTTCACGACGACCGTGCATGTGCAGTAGTGAAATAGTTTACAAACAGATACAACTTCCATGACTCCTAAGTACTAATAGTTCATTGCTGGCGTGTTCGATGTCAACAGCCGTTTTTTCCTGAGGAAAAACCGATTAAATGATTTTCCATATTTCTGAATACCCTATATAGCAATTTTATAGTTTGGAGATTAAAAATTCGTTGAGTATCTATGGCGAGAAGTCTCCTCACTCACATGCTTACATGTATAGATATATTGATTTTGTGAGGGTCAAGGACAACAATCTATACGTCTTGCATTTGGTATTAGTCATTTCGAGCCTTTCCGAAAATGAGATAAAACTTGAAGGAATCTGTTCCAAAAAGGTTCATATTCATATATGTAGAATTTCTGTAAAATATCATTCCCGTAAAGGTGAAAATCTGGCAATGTGTCTAATTGTAACAATGTGGACAATTAACTAGGAAAAATGTGATTTGAGATTGATTTCTGGGTGATAGAGGCTGTATAATATACAGTCTCCATACATTGTACAGAGTTAAAACCATTCTTCACGGTGTCTAGAAGATGTTAAAATGATTTTACTAGCAATTAAGTCCGTTTGAACTACTACTGTTCTCACCCTGAGTGTGATTTTCACAACGTTCTGGTCGATGTAACCTCCGACCTTCTTCAGGTTTATCTTGTCGAACTCGGGAATTTGGACGCGAAAACCCATGTAACAGTGATTAGAATACTTAGAACACATTTACCAATTAATTTATTTATTGCAGACATTCTATCAAATCTCCAATACTAATGATTACTACACTATCTCATTGATAACTGTACACGCAATAACCCTTATCCCTGAGTGGCCTCCGGGCCTTGATAAGTGGTGACCCCAAGGTAAAAAAAAAATCTTTCTTAGTTGTTTTTTGCACGACGTTTCGGCCAAATATTGCGCTAACCTTCGTCAGGTGGTAACCAGATGAATAGTTGGCGGAAACGTCGTGAAACAACAACTAATAAAGATGAGGATAATAGTCCGCAATAAACAAATCAATAAAATAATACTTATCCCAATAATGAATTAGAATTAAAATAATATACGTTTACTAATGCGTTCTACTTTTGCAGTGAACTTACTAGCAAAATAAGTCGTATGTTAACAAGATAGTTGAGTTCTTGTATTTCTAAAATATATTCATTTTCTCTGTATATCGGCGTTACTTCTTATTGGATTTAACGTGTTGTTGTAAGTTTTTTTTTGTTCTTTTTATCTCCCTAACATAATTCCACTCGCTGAATCCGTTTACTTTCTCGGCGTAAATCATTGAACGTCGCGATGAGATAGGAGGTTATCTCTTTTCGAAACTAACAAACAATGAATTATTTTCCTGAAATGAAATTGATAACAAGGAAAAAAAAACGTATTGCTAATTCGGAAGAAATCGTATCTTTCGCAACAAGGTGTAACAAAAATAATAGAGTAAAAAAAACTTATCTTACTCTCTCCACACGCACACGCACACGCAGAGAAACACAAAAGCACACACACACACACACACACACACACACACATATATATATATATATATATATATATATAGTAGAAATGGTAATTAATAAAAACTGAAGAAAGTGCTCAATACTGTTGTAGAGCAAATATGCGTTTTATTTTTTATTACCGTATCTTTCTGTTCAGTTACATTATTGTTTCAGCTACCCGGCCGTTTTTTTGGCCGTCTGTAGCTTCCTCAGATTTTTACAGAAATGTTCGTTGTTATGGGATGAAAGAGCGAAAGAGTGAACAGGGGAGGGGTGCGAGAAGGGCGGGGGAAAGAGAGAGGAAGGGAACAAGGGGGAAAGATGGGAGGAGGTGCTTGGTATGTCGGTAATATTTTAGTTTTGGAGTCGAAAGAACTTGTGGGGGAGGGTCTGGGAAGTTAATTTCTGGTGTGGCTGAGGGCATAGGGATACATGGAGGGGGAAGGGGAAATATACGGTAATAAAAAAGGCATATATATATATATGCATAGATCATCGTATAACGATTAGATCACTGTCTGACTGACGTAAATGGACATTTAAAATTAAGATGTTTAAATTCAACGTTATTTTCACGCGGTAAATGGAAGCCGAAGGATTAGGTCTTCGCTAATCGAGCCAGAGATATCTCGTGTTGCGGGTTCAAATCGTTCGACTGGTATTAATCGTGACACCCTGCACTGAAGATTCCCGAAAGGATGAAACACTAGTGTCTGTAGGTATTTAATTATTATAGTAAAAAATTATATATACATATATATATATATGTGTGTGTGTGTGTGTGTGTGTGTGTGTGTGTGTGTGTGTGTGTGTGTATCATGGTTGTCAATAGGAAAATGAAGTCGTTACCAGGAGAGAAAAGAAAACATAAAAACCAAACATAAGGAAATAGTGATGATAAGCAAATAATGTTACTTCAGATCAAAGCGAAAACTTGGATTAATAATCAACCGCCAAGTAAAAAAAAAAAAATACTAACACCTCCCTACTGCGACAGCTTAACCAAACGAAATCGTTCTTCACTCTCTTCTTCCTCATCGTTAAACTCTTCCTCCACCACACTTCCCTGTTCACATTCAAAAGGTATACACTCCACTTTATTCCTACAGGTAAACCATACACTTATATATTATGACAACTAATGCAACTTTGACTCACTTTCAATATGGATTGTTTGATGAAGTGTTATACTGGCATTGGGATTTCTCTCAAACATGTCTGCACATATATAACCAATAATGTTTGTATGATAAACTAACTATATATATATATACATACACACTTACACACACACACACACACACACACATATATATATATATATTCCGTGCTATTCAATAATATTTGTCTAAATATATATATATATAGACAAATATTATTGAAAAGCACGGAATTATTCTGTTTTACAATTTTCCTTTTTATCTTCTCCAATCTCCGAATAATCCTTTTTGTGTTATTTTCGAAATTACCGTAACCAGTTACACAAAAACGCGATGAGTGTATTCTTAAAAATATAATCCGTAGATATGTGGCTCCCAAAAATAATTAAAAAAAATAAAATGTATTAT